>NC_059388.1:31743222-31765722 GCF_019703515.2 Myxocyprinus asiaticus | reverse complement strand
GCGCTGCAGCGATGAGCACGCGGAGTGGAGCGTTCCGTCCGGCGGTGACGTCACAGTGAACCGGGCACCTGATGATGTCATGAGGATACGTTTTGAACATAGACAAAGGTTTCCGTGACTGTTCATTTTATTTATTTTTTTACCCCTTACAGGTGTTGTGTTTACGTTTGTCTGCGTGACATAATTCATGTGCCTTGTTTAGAAGTTTCATGCAGTTCTGCGAAAGCATTTGCGCTGAAAGTGGTCCTGAACTGGCAGCCGCTATCACCAGGACCCCAAGGACCCACCGGTGAGCAGGGTGACTGTGTGGATTTACGTTAAATCATTCGTGGAGCTCCAGGCAGGTATGTTTGCGGCGGTGGAACATGGTCCCGTCCTGTGCAGTGACTCCAACATCCTGTGCCTGTCGTGGAAGGGTCGAGTGCCCAGGAGCGAGAAGGAGAAGCCCGTCTGCAGGAAGCGATACTATGAGGAGGGGTGGCTGGCCACGGGGAACGGCAGAGGGGTCGTAGGGGTGACGTTCACCTCCAGCCACTGCCGGAGAGACAGAACCACCCCACAACGCATCAACTTCAACCTGAGAGGACACAATAGTGAGGTGAGAAATTAAAAATACTATATATAACAAGCATCCTTCAGTCCTGACAGTGAAACATGAGGTGGTGTGATGCAACTGAAGCCTCCAAATCAGACACTGATTTCATTGAATTTATAAAATAGAGAAATAGATGACATTTTTACAGTAAATTCACACCATTCTTAATCACTTATTGCTTTTTCATTATCGAGGTCTACTGATAAGAATAGCATGCCACAATGCTTACACATTAACAGGTAAAAAGGGTCACCTGTTCGCTTATAAGTGATCACTCGTTGTTGTTAGCTTCTTAAATTGCCCTTTTTACATTAAACATTAACACACATTTGTACTTTTTATACAGCCATTCATTCTCAAGACTTCTAAAGAGCTTTAAAACATTTAAGCTTAACAGTTAGACGTTGCCCAGGAAAAAAGACTATTAACTTTGTCTAAATATAATGGCTTAAATCATAAATATTCATAATCCATATGCTATTTTTGTAGTCTAATGATTGTTTATAGGGATACACCGATATTACACATTTTGGCCATTGTTTTGCTTAGGAATTATGTTTTAAAAAATGTACAAAGAGGTGCAAAAGCAATAAATAATTTCCCATGAACGTGGATCTGTTGAACACATGCCAGGCCAAAATTTTAAAGGAATATTCCAGGTTCGTCGGGCCTGGGTTGCTCAGTGGTAAAATACGCTGGCTACCACCCCTGGAGTTCACTAGTTCGCTAGTTCGAATCCCAGGGCGTGCTGAGTGACTCCAGCCAGGTCTCCTAAGCAACCAAATTGGCCCGGTTGCTAGGGAGGGTAGAGTCACATGCGGTAACCTCCTCGTGGTCGCTATAATGTGGTTTGTTCTCGGTGGGGCGTGTGGTGAGTTGAGCGTGGTTGCCGCGGTGGATGGCGTGAAGCCTCCACACGCGCTATGTCTCCGTGGCAACGCGCTCAACAACCCACGTGATAAGATGCGCGGGTTGACTGTCTCAGATGCAGAGGCAACTGGGATTCGTCCTCCGCCACCCGGACTGAGGCGAATCACTATGCGACCACGAGGACTTAGAGCGCATTGGGAATTGGGCATTCCAAATTGGGAGAAAAAGGGGAAAAATCCCCCCCCCCCCCCCCAAAAAAAAGGAATATTCCAGGTTCAAAACAAATTAAGCTCGATCGACAGTAGGCCTGTTGCGATTATTAAATAATCGTCTGATCGGGGGGTCTGAGTAGCTCAGTGGTAAAGACGCTGGCTACCACTCCTGGTGTCGCTAGTTCGAATCCAGGGTGTGCTGAGTAACTCCAGCCAGGTCTCCTAAGCAACCAAATTGGCCCGGTTGCTAGGGAGAGTTGAGTCACATGGGGTAACCTCCTCGTGGTTGCTATAATGTGGTTCGCTCTCAGTGGGGCGTGTGGTGTGTTGTGAATAGCGTGAGCCTCCACGTGCCACGTGCTACGTCTCCATGGTAACGCGCTCAACAAGCCACGTGTAAGATGCGCGGATTGACGGTCTCAGACGCGGAGGCAACTGAGATTCGTCCTCCGCCACCTGGATTGAGGCGAGTCACTTCGCCACCACGAGGACTTAGAGCGCATTGGGAATTGGGCATTCCAAAAGGGGGAAAATAAAAAAATAAAATTAAAATAAATAAAAAAATAATTGTCTGATTATTGGGCATTCTAATACCAGTCACATTTTAATGCCCAAATAAGGCAATTTTAAGCGAATATTCTTTATAAATACCACGAACGGCACGGATGCGCACGGTGTCAGCAGAGGCATGTGCCAAACTCACGCGAAAATATAAACGAACAAATATAAACTTTGATAGTGAATGCAAAGCACAGTTTTACAGTTATCATGTAATGGCAAATATTCCTGGTTCATATACACACAGTGAAACAGTGGAGACGACGCACGCTTACTCTTTTTCTGTAGACTGATGAAACGAAATCTCAAAGGTTTTGCTTCATGACAAATAAGGGCTCCTGGGTTTAATCAGAGCATTAAAATAACGTGTAAAAGTGAAGAATTTATGACCGAAATATTTTACTATTGCATAATATGATAAAATATTATATAAATGTAGTTGTATATATTTTTTATTATTTTATAAAAATGTCATGTAAAATATATGTTCAAAAAACAACCGTGTAAATGTAAAATTGACCAAAAATAAAGTTGACCAAAAAGAGAGACATATTTTAAGTATTTCAGAATATTTTTATTTAAAACATTATTTTTCGTGTCATTATATACCCTATTTTATTATTTGATTTATATATTTGAAGTTAAATATGTAAAAATGATGTCTTAAGGTGTATGAAGGACAAATGCAGAAAAAATGCACACCTTAAGAAATATAATTTATATGGCAATTAATCGTGAAAGCCCTTAACGAGACAATTAATCGTCATAATCGCAATTATTTTCTTGACAATTAATCATCAGCCAAATTTAATAATCGTGACAGCCGTAATCGACAGCATTTGTGGTATAATGTTGATGACCACAAAAATAATCGACTCGTCCCTCATTTTCTTTAATAAATAAGAAGCAAAAATGGAGGTTCCAGTGAGACACTTACAATGGAAGTCAATGGGGCCAATTTTTGGAGGGTTTCAAGTCAGAAATGTGAAGCTTATAATTTTATAAAAGCATTTACATTAATTCTTCTGTTAAAACTCGTGTATTATCTGAGCTGTAAAGTTGTTTAAATAATCATTTTTACAGTAATTTTAGGGTTTTTTTGACATTACATCGTCATGGCAACGAAGTTGTAAAATTGTCTATAACTTTACACAGATGCGGTTAGTAAGTGATTTGATCACAGTGTCTATACTTTTGAAACATTTCATTTATTTTCGTTGGTGTTTCTTTAGATTATATACAGAAATAATATATAATAATAATAACCGGCCGATAAATATTGGTGGCCGATATATCGGTGCATCCCTAATTATTTATGTATTGTGTCAAGAAGCAGAAATAAAACGAAAAAAAAATTGGTTCTCCTCAACATAAATATAATCTGTCATGAAATGCATTTATGTTGTGGCTCATGTGGTTATATTATTGAAGTTGAGTAGTTGAATGGCCAGAAGTGCACTGGGGTGTTAAATCTATCATGCACAGCTGTATTATATCCCCTCCTGATAGTCGGCTGGTGACGCTGGTTAATGAGATATGTCATTTTATGAGTTATGAGGACACATCCTCATCAGCAGTTACCATCTCTCATCTGCATGTGAGGAACTTTAGTGAGAGTTCATAGTGGTCCATATGTTTTATTACAGTCTGATCTCTCCTCATGTGTCAGTGTTTGTCTGGTTTATTATTCCCTTTCCTGAGAGCGTTCACATCAAGTCCGTTAGAAATGAAGAGAGCAGAAAATAGAAGCAGATAAAAATAAACCCGGTATAATCTGTTCTCTGTTGAGATTCTTAACCTTGTTGCATCTTAAAAGCGTCTCTTCATCTGATATAAAGAAGCTTCAGAGCGCTGCTCCTGTTCTTATTCTCTCTTCATACATTATCTGTCTCTCTCAGGCCACATGGTGCTTAAAATAGAAGTTTGGGTGGAAAGAAATGTTACCTACTTTTGGTGGCAAGCCCATATTGAGCACACAAAGCAATGTTACTGATTGCCTGTTAACATTTTGTGAAGTTATTCTATGTAAATATGGTATATGTAGAGTATAGAAGGATAGATTGGTACTTCATTAATCACACGTGATGTGAATGTTACCCTTAAAATGTGTGCTGTTACTAGAGATAGACCGATATATCGGTTAACCAATTAATCGGTGCCGATAGTTGATTTTTGAAACTATTAGTTATCGGCAAAAATCTATGCCAATAGTTTCCAGTCGTTTTTTTCATAATTTTGTCATTTCAGAATAAGAGTCCCTGGTGTGTTTAGGGCTTGTTTATACTTAAAGTCCAGCGCTATGCACCAAATCGTTTTTCTGATTATTTCGGGGATTTTGGTTGAACAAATATGACTGCATCTGGGATTTTATCATTTTGGACTCTTTTGCCTTTGCCCACCATAGTTTTTTGACAATCTATAAATCGTTTTAAAAAAACTATCCACCGATTAATTGGCCTTTCCCACCATCTTAGTTATCGGTATCGGCAATCCACTATCGGTTGATCTCTAGCCATTACTTTTCTAAACGTTAAACAGTGTAGCGCTTTTCACCTGGAAGACGATGAAGCGGGTGTAAAATCCCATAGATTTACATGAAAGGAACTGAGTTTTTTCTAGAGACCAGAAAATTATAGAGACTAGAGGTTGACCGATAACTAAGGTGGTAGAAAAGGCAGATAACCGATTAATCGGTTTTTAAAATTTATTTATAGAATGTTAAAAAATGTCACAGACATAAAGCTAACAAGAGTCCAAAATAAATAAAATCCCAGATGTAGTTTGGTTATTGTGCTACTAAAATCCCAATACTAACCAGAAAAAAAAAAAATGAAAATATGGTGAATATCGCTGGACTTTTAACTATAAACAAGCCCAAAATACACCGTGGACTCTTATTTTGAAATGACAGAGACTTGGCTCTCTAACAGTGCTCCATATGTAATAAGTATTTACCAAATTGAGCTTTTTATAGCCAATATATTCACCAGATTACTGATGAAGGGTTTTGTAAATACTTATTCCATCAGATAAGGTTTAATGTGGAATAAGGTTAAATATTATTCACAAGATGTATAGTTGGATACACAATAGCTGCTTTTCAACTATCGGGCCAGTGCGAGCCAGAGCTATCAACTGGCCAGCCGGGGCCAATAGCCTCGAGCCGCAAGACCAAAATCGATTTGCATTCCCACCATCGGGCCAATAGCCCTGCAGCGTTGCCCTAAAACCCGCCCTTAATATGCCGCTCTGGTGCTAACCTCACACACCCCACCAATTTCTCAAGCAAGAGGGAAGCTCAAGCTGAGGTGTCATGTTATCTAGAATATTGAGTTTGTAAACATGTGTATCGTTTGTAAACATTAGCTAGCTAGCAAGATATGTTAGCGTTGACAACTCACTGTAACTGCCATGGTATCCTGAGTGGTCCCAGCATACTGTCCATGATCTTTGACATTGACCCCCTCCTCAATCCCCAGTCAGCCTTTTTTGGCCCAAGGATAATCGGTGGGCCAAAGGCCACTGGCCTCAAGGAAGCCCCGAGCCGGCATGATGAAGCCCCGAAAGTGACAATGAGAACACAACTGGCCCTGGCACACACTAGCATGCCCTCATTTGGCCCGATAGCGGCTACTGATGATAGATTTAGCAAATCCCTATGAGGTGTCAGTGATTGTTTTTATTTCACATCTAGAGGCCTCTGTTTTACTGTAGAACCAAGATTTTCCAGCACCGACCACAGAGGAACACGGAGGGGGGAAAAATACTCTCGGCAACTATAGGCACCGCTTTTTTTTTTTTTTCGATAACCGACTGTAAAGGGATTGAGGGAAAGGAGGAGGCAAGAACCGGCTTGATAATATAAATAATATTTAATGATTAACTAAAACAAAAGCACAAACACACACACAGGTGCCGACACAACTCTCTCTCTCTGCCGCACTGCCGTCTCCAGTCGGCCTTTATCACTCTCGGGCTAATCAGCCCAATTAGGGGCCGGGTGTGCGGAATCACGACCCGGCCCCGCCCTCCACCCTGCCACACCGATATTTCCAAAAAGTAACTATCGGCACAGATATTTTTCTGCTAACCGATACTTTCAAAAAATAACTATCGGCACAGATATTTTTCTGCTAACCGATACTTCCAAAAAGTATCTATCGGCACAGATATTTTTCTGATAACCGATACTTCCAAAAAGTAACTATCGGGACAGATATTTTTCTGCTAACCGATACTTCCAAAAAGTAACTATCGGCACAGATATTTTTCTGCTAACCGATACTTCCAAAAAGTAACTATCGGGACAGATATTTTTCTGATAACTGATACTTCCAAAAAGTAACTCTCGGCACAGATATTTTTCTGATAACCGATACTTCCAAAAAGTAATTATTGGCACAGAATAATTGGTAAAACTGATATATCGGTATAGAGACCACCCTAGCAACACCCTGGCAACCATGCACAACACCACAGCCTCATGGCAGTGAGTTTTGCAAGGGCAAGCACCACCTGGATTTACTTGAGAAAATGTAAAAATCTAGTTGCATGTTGTCTGTTGCTATATAGGGGTGTGTTTTGAGATCTCGTTGTTTGATGTCATGTTCTCTTTGCTCAGTCCTTATGTAACCGGATACTTGGGTCACGTCTGAGGTTAGGAGAATCCATTTCATTTAGACTCTTACTAGACTGTAAGTCTTTATGCTTGTGGCAGAGCAGTACTGTTGATTTCAAATCACTGGCTTCAGTCAATGAAAACTCTATTTACTGGAAGTTATTATATTGTTGATTACCACAAAAATAAATTGACTCGTCGCTCCTTTTCTTTAAAACAAGCTCAAATCTGGGTTACAGTGAGACCCTTACAATGGAAGTGAATGCACCAATCTATAAACGTTTAAATACTGTTTCAAAAGTATTGCCACAAGTGTGTTTGGTGGATGCCGTTTTGGATTCAACATGTTATTAAGGTGTTACACGTGCCTCTTAATATTTTTAGAGACTGGGGAGTGAAAATAAAGGTGATCAACAGTTCTTTCTGTGGCGTTAAGTTTCCTTAAGCACTTGCTGTAATCGCAGCATTTGGATCTTGTTATGATGCTTGATCCTTCAAACCTCTGCGTCACTGACTGATGCTTAACTGTCCTTACGAGTGCAACAGCTCTGATCTCTCCTCTTAATATAGACCCATGAGTTTGTGCCTGAGGTCCCCTGCTCTTTTCCATACAATGAAATCATATCTTCACAAGTGACTTTCAGGCTTCACAAAGGACAGTAGTACCTTAAAAGTAGTCAGTATGATTAAAATCCTTTTTATTACTCCATGAACTTCTTCCAAAGGGGCCCAAATGTTTTTTGAAGAGTGCATCTGTGCATGCTTTCGGCTAATATTGATTGATTCACCAAATAATATTGAAGGTTTATTAATGAATTTAGCTAGATGCAACCACACATTCATGCCTGTGGTATCAAGATGTATTTCTGTATGTATTGCTTTTGCAGGTGGTGTTAGTGAGGTGGAATGAGCCCTTCCAGAAGCTTGCAACGTGTGACACAGATGGTGGGATCTTCGTTTGGATCCAGTATGAGGGCCGCTGGTCTGTAGAGCTGGTCAATGACCGAGGAGCTCAGGTACAGTCAAGAGAATGTGAGAAGGTCCCGTTTATGTCTGTTCTCAGCCATGATAGGACCGTGTTGACGAGTGCTTAATGTATCCTACCTGTGCAGGTGAGTGACTTCACGTGGTCTCATGATGGGACTCAGGCTCTGATCTCATACCGTGATGGTTTCGTGTTGGTGGGGTCTGTGAGCGGGCAGCGCCACTGGTCCTCGGAAATCAACCTGGAGAGTCAGATCACCTGTGGGATATGGACCCCTGATGACCAGCAGGTAACACACCTGCTCCCATCCTGTTGTTTTTATCTTGAGATCAGTTTAGATGCTGCAAAGTGCTGAGTACCTTACGTTTATTGAATTGTGTGGTTTGTTTTGTCGTTCAGGTGTTGTTTGGCACAGCAGATGGTCAAGTGATTGTCATGGACTGTCACGGGCGGATGTTAGCTCATATTCTGCTCCATGAGGCGGAGGGTATCATCAGCATGGCCTGGAACTATCCCAGCTTTCTGGTGGAGGACAGCAGCGAGAGCGACACCGACTCGGATGATTACACACCTCCGCAAGGTAATGCGCGATTGGCACGTGCACAAGTTCAGTTAACAGATTTCACACCAAACAACTAAGTGAGGTTTTAGCTTCGTACCTAAAGTGATAGTGTGAAAGCACCCGCACCCCTTTTTCCTGTGTCTTTGTCCATAAAAAAACAAACAAACATCAAAACCATCTACTTTTATGACCTTCTTCAGAATTCATATTGATTTTGTTTTTTGTTGGGGTTGTTAAAGTGCAGTCATAGAAACTGGTTCCAAGATTAATAAACAGATACATGGGGGCGGGGGTGCTGGGTAGCTCAGTGGTAAAATACGCTGGCTACCACCCCTGGAGTTCGCTAGTTCGAATCCCAGAGCGTGCTGAGTGACTCCAGCCAGGTCTCCTAAGCAACCAAATTGGCCCGGTTGCTAGGGAGGGTAGAGTCACATGGGGTAACCTCCTCGTGGTCGCTATAATGTGGTTCGTTCTTGGTGGGGCGCGTGGTGAGTTGTGCATGGATGCCGCGGTGGGTGGCATGAAGCCTCCACACGCGCTGTGTCTCCGTGGTAACATGGTTGACTGTCTCAGACGCGGAGGCAAATGAGATTCATCCTCCGCCACCCGGACTGAGGCGAATCACTACGCCACCACGAGGACTTAAAAGCACATTGGAAATTGGGCATGCCAAATTGGGAGAAAAAGAGGAAAAATCCTCAAAAATAAATAAACAGATACATTAAAAGAATCTTAACCCTGTTTACTCCAAATTAAAGGCTTATAATGCTACAAAAATAAAACAAGGAGGGTCAAGTGTTTGGTATCATTGTAAAGAACACTTCAAATATTTTAATGATATAGATTATGATACATTTTTAGATTCTTGGCTTAAGAAACTGCTGATAAATCACAAAAAAACTTCAGATTTGAGATTATATATATCTCTGGGTGTAAATAAGGTGGCTCTGAAAAAACTGCTTTTGTTTTGTTCCCAATCATGTCAACTGTATCTGAGAAAAGTTTATGTTGATACGACAAAGCAATCAAAAGTTCGAGCATTATAAAAATAATTTATCCTAGCATCCAAAAACATCTCCAAGTGCCCAAAAGCCTCTCCAAACAAATAAAACATAATAATTGTCCATAAGAACTAATTACACATGCAAACACAACAATGACTAAAGGTTTGCATAGCATGCAGACATGATTTTAGTAATGAGATTTCACAGAATGAGTTTCATTCTGTGGCATTTGAGTCATCATTGAGTCATGGACTTGGTGGCCATATGTAACAGTCATCAATCACATGTCCCTCTGCCTAAATATGGATGACTTTTTGCACCAATCTGAAACCAATCCGACTAGTTTAGTGTTCCATGATGCTACATCATTTCTAATGGCGTCAACTGATCCAGGAAAGCTAACGTGTCTTCAGCCAGATAGCCAGATGCTGTGTGCACATTGTGCTTTGTGTGGATTATCCAATGTATCTATGAATTTTGAAAGGTAATCGCCTCCTTTAAATAATGGTATGATATTTTATGTTCTGTTTATTTTCCGTGAAGTTATAAGCTAAACGCTGCATATAAGCAACACCTGTTCATACAGTATGAAACAAATGTCAAAGATATATACTTAGCTATTACTCATTATATTTTTGCCTGGTTGTATTCTACTCTTTGAGAGCTTTCCAACAACATATGACACATGACTATTTGATCAGATTGATGTTTTTACTGATTACAATAATATGTACAGTGCAATTGTATTTTTTAAATTTTTTATAAATGATCAAAACTGAACACTTCTGATTTGTCTGCAAATTTCAAAGCACTTGTTCAGTTTAGGTCAATGTCTACATGCATTGGAAAGTAGAGCTTCTAAACTTTCAAACGATACCTATTTTGTGTTGGTCAAGACTGTAGTTATTAGTATTTTTTACAGTTATTTTAAAGGGTTAAATGATTAAGTACTTTTGTTTTTGGTGTATTTTTCTAGTGCAAAGTCTGAAGCTGCTGTTGACCGTCTGTTTCACATCTGGAGACATCAGTCTGATGAGCAACTATGATGACCTCTCCCCGACATTAATACGCACTGGCCTTAAAGGTGATGCATGAGTGTGTTTGTGATTTGTAAGTGTGTATTATTGAAAGCCTTTATAGGCATTAAAAATGCAAATGAACTTCCCTGCATAAAGACTTTCCCTGTTATTAGACTTTCAGAGGTTGTACACTAATCAATATTTGAATCAATACACTGATGCCAGTTATAGATGCATGAATGATTATTGCTATTCGTTATTATGTTACTGATGCCTTTGTGAAAAGGTGCTATTCACTTTGTGATTTCACTGTGTTGATCTGTAATGTAATAATATTGTTTTGTGCAACCACATTTACTGTCCATTGTCTGGGCTTTTCTACATGCAAATGTAACATGCTGTGTATGTGTGTTTATGTCAGATGTGGTCGTGCAGTGGTGCTCTCAGGGTGACCTGCTGGCAGTTGCTGGGATGGAGAGACTTGGGGTGACCCCTGACCCTGCGGTTGCTCAAGCAACCCGAAATGCAATTGTTAAGTTTTACAATGTCTGTGGTGAACACATTTACTCGCTGGAAACACCTGCTCAGGTGAGTGTATGGACACATTTGATGGACTGTTTGTATATAAATACAAATTTGTTAGCAATATGTATGGGGTTTGTCTGTATTCAGAGACCAATCCGGTCGCTGTGCTGGGGCCATCGGGATTCTCGTCTTTTCCTCGCTTGTGGCCCAGCGCTGTATGTGGTTCGGGTGGAACACAGGGTGGCCAGTCTGCAGCTGCTGTGTCAGCACGTCATCGCCAGTGCAGTTCATGAGGAGAAGGATGTGGCCAAGCTCAACATGCCTTCTCGGCTAAGCACATGCGTGTCCTCTGCCTTTACTCCGACCATTAAGGTAAAGGACTACAGATCTGTAGGAAATTAGCGACTTTGTGGTAGGGTATATTTACAACTGCCAGCATTCATCATCAATAATATGTAAGAATTGTGTAATGGAACGCTAAATGTAATGGGCAGGTTTAAACATGCCCGCATTTATCCACCAATAATATGTAGGATTTTATATGTAAATTAGTTTAAGAATCTTGGCCGCATTCGACTACCATTATATGCAGGATAAATGATCAGATTAGAAATATTAATAAGAATTCTCCACCATTAAATATGTAATACAACTGGCTTGTTGTATCTGCTCACAATTTATCTGTAAGGAATTTTAGCTCAAGAAAGGAATTATGGATTAATTCAGGGAATATTGAAAGAATTAAGGTGAATGTCTGATCACTCGGCCACGCTGAGTTGATATGACACATCTGTTAACTCTTAAAGTAACACTATTCTCATGGCCATTGAAAAGAATATCACAGATATGTTTAAATATTGCTCGGGCATGAAGCGCAGATCTTTTTTTTTTTTTTTTTTTTTTTTTGGATTTGTCCCCTTTTTCTCCCAATTTGGAATGCCCAATTCCCAATGCGCTCTAAGTCCTCGTGGTCGCATAGTGATTCGCCTCAGTCCGGGTGGCGGAGGACGAATCCCAGTTGCCTCCGCGTCTGAGACCGTCAACCCGCGCATCTTATCACGTGGCTTGTTGAGCGCGTTGCCACGGAGACATAGCGCGTGTGGAGGCTTCACACCATCCACCGCGGCAACCACGCTCAATTCACCATGCGCCCCACCGAGAACAAACCACATTATAGCGACCACAAGGAGGTTACCCCATGTGACTCTACCCTCCCTAGCAACCGGGCCAATTTGGTTGCTTAGGAGACCTGGCTGGAGTCACTCAGCATGCCCTGGGATTCAAACTAGCAAACTCCAGGGGTGGTAGCCAGCGTATTTTACCACTGAGCTACCCAGGCCCCATGAAGCGCAGATCTTTTAAGAATTAATTGACTAGATTATTTAATCAAAATACACCAGTCAAATCCTCTTTGAATACAAGAAAGACTTTATTTCTATTCTACAACATTAAACTAATTAACACACATAGACAAACATAAAACAGGTTGGTGAGTGAGCTGTAACAGAAGGTGAATGGAAATTATCTGTAACAGAGAACTTTATGGGGTCTATAGATCATAACCTGAACCATCGATACTTAATTTAGTATACCTCGATTTGCAATTGGGTTACCCAAAGTATTTAAATAAAACACCAGCACTTTCTAGCAAATGTCTGGAGGTGCACTTGCATTTCGTTGCGTTGCTTTGGTTCTTTGGCTGGGTCCTTAGAAAGTTCTAGTTGTTCTCCTTCGATGTTTTTGGATCTCTGTTAAGATCGTGGATGCCGGATAGTTCAGTGCTGGAATGATCAGATGGGGCTTTGAAGCGAGGCCTCCCACAAGGAAGACTTGCAACTCCCCATCATGTGTGGAAGTTGTAGTGCAGAGAAGAGCTCCCCATAACTTTGCGTTCCGAGCTTTCCTGAACTCTACATTGTGTGAAACCTGGCAGAGGGGCGCCAAAGCGAAGCCAGCCAAAGAAGGGCTAAGAGAACAGCGAGAGCCAAGAGAAGAGAGAGTTTGTCCTAGGAGGAGAGGTTTTGTTAAGTTGAGGTTCGCTGCAATCCAAAGGTGTCTTGAGCCAATCAGAAGTGTCTTTACAATGCCACATGATCACCTCTTTCCCTCCTTTTTCAAAGTTGATTTACAATCCTTTGTGTAAAGGCCTCTTAAAATTCCAGCTCGAAAAAGTACGTTTTAATCATACATTTTATATCTTAAAACAAATGATAACAACAAAATGAATTCACCCTTTGCTTTCCTCATGTAAAGGCAAACTCTTACATACCAGACACGATACATTTGCTCTGAAAAATAGTTAACTGTTTCAACATGGATAATACAAGATTAAAATTCATAATCACCAATTTCTCAGTTTTAAAAGTCACTACACATATTTTAAAGTTTACATCAGGCTATAATAAATTTGCGTAAGATACACTTTTACTATCAAAAATAGACTGTGCATTGTGCAGTGTAGAATGATGATACAATGGCGTCTTTTGATAGTGTTAAAGTTCATATATGTTTAGCTGCTGTTTGCAGGAAAATGATCACGATGTGTCGTGGTCTCCTATGAGTTTTAATTTTAAGTGTTGAAAACTGGTCCAAGAACAAAGAAGACTTAGTCTAGGATTCTATGCTTTCCATTGCAATCCTGAGGGTTTCTTGGGAGAGTCTCTTGCAGATGGTCAAGATGGCCATGTCATGTGATGACCATTAAGTGTGGGGGTATTTGCTGATTAATAACATGAGTGAGGAGGGGTCTGAAGGAAGGTTATGTGCTATCCTGGAACGTTTCTGTTGTTCAGATGATAGTTGAGATTAAACAGATGTGCATTCTTACACAAGGTTGATTTAAGACTTTAAGGCACCATCTTAGCAGAGTCTTTAAATTGATGACATTGAGGAATTTCAGGGTGGATGAGGGTCCCTTTGTCAAGTTTTTATAATCTGGAAGAAAATATCAGTTTACATCCTGGATTCAAGTCATTCTTCTGCCCATAACATCCTACAGATCCCTTCTATTTTACTGGATCTTCTTGGCAAAACCTTGTTTCTGAGTAAATTGTTTGTGCAATATATTCTATTTATATCAGCCTTTTCTCCTCCAGCCCCCCATCCCAGACCCCAACAACATGCGAGACTTTGTAAGTTACCCGACATCAGGTAATGAACGTCTGCACTGCACTATGAAGCGGACTGAGGACAACCCTGAGGTCGGTGGTCCGTGCTACACCTTGTACCTTGAGTATTTGGGAGGGCTTGTCCCTATTCTGAAAGGCCGCAGGATTAGCAAACTCCGCCCTGAATTTGTCATCATGGACCCAAAGACCGATGGGAAAACAGGTGGGTTTTGAAACTACACTAAATCTGCATGTTTATGTGTTAATTTTGTATGGTTGGTAAAAATTTAAAACACATCTTGTTGTTCTTGTTACTCATTGCTCAAATTGTTTCCATATCACAGATGAAATTTATGGAAACAGCTTCATTCCCTCCATGCTTGACAGCTGCAATTGCTCAGATTCTAGTGACATTGAGCTGAATGATGATTGGGTGGGAAAGAAATCGCCAAAGATTTCCAGAGGGAGCAAGTCTCCCAAACTTCCCAGGTACTGATACACTTTTGAGTCTCTTTCTGCATGTTATAAATTTGTAAGATCATGTCTTTTATGTAAGGCTGTTTGCTTGCCTAGTGGAGCCACAGTTTTTGCAATTTTAGACTGCATGCCATTACAAACTCGCCTTGAACTCTCTTCTTCATTTGCTACCTTCTCTGTAGAGACTTAGTGTGTCCCTTTACCAACAGGATAAATATAGATCCCCGTAAGTCCCCCAAGCTCTCCCGCACCACACAGGAAATATCCCGATCACCACGGTTACCCATTCGCAAACCCTCCATCGGCTCTCCAAGTCTGACTCGGCGAGAGTTCCCCCTAGATGACATCACCCAGGTACTACCTGCATTGTTACAGCTACATTTGTAAAAAGATCTCTCTATAGACTACTTTCGACGTAGTTCATTGCTGTTATTAGGATATCTGTTTCTTTCTGATTATGATTTGTCTCCTTGCGTTGTAGCACAATTATCTGGCGCAAGTTACGTCCAACATATGGGGAACAAAGTTCAAAATAGTGGGACTAACAGCATTTTTGCCAACAAATCTTGGTGCAGGTAATACATTTTTTTTCCAATTAAATGAATCACAGGATTCTTACAATGTCTGTTCTGAGGCTGTATTCAGAAGGTCAAGAGTTTTTTTTAATAACCCACTTACCATTCTGTCTAATTTCATCCATATCCCCTCTATCACTAGTTATATACAAGACAAGTCTGCTTCACCTCCAACCCAGACAGATGACCATCTACCTTCCTGAGGTGCGGAAGATCTCTGTGGATTACATAAACCTACCTATGTTTAGTCCTAATGTCTTCAGTGAGGATGAGGATGATCTGACTGTCACAGGAACATCAGGAATCACTGATGATAACCCACCTTGCACTGTCAACATACCAATTGCCCCCATACACAGTCCTGCCCAAGCCATGTCTCCAACCCAAAGCATTGGCCTGGTCCAGTCCCTACTAGCCAATCAAAACGTTCAGTTGGATGTGTTGTCCAATCCAACATCAACCGTGGCGCCACCTGGGGTTGCTGACCAAGGACAACAGGACACTGTGCTCACTGCACAGTACACTGTTCCTGCCAGGTACTCTAGTCCTGGTCAGGTGAACTTTGGAGGTTTGGAAGTTGGACGGCTTTTAGTTGCCCAGCATCCAACATCCCAACAACAGCAACAGCAATCCCAACAGCAGCAGCAACATCAACATCAACAACAGATGCAACAACATTATCAACAACAACAGCAGCATCAACAGCTACAGCAACAGCTTCAACAATACCAGCTTCATCAGCAACAGATGTTGCAGCATCAGCAGATGCAGCAGCAGCAGCAACACATGCAACAGCAGATCCAACAGATGCAGCAACAACAGCAAATGCAACAGCAACTTCAGCATCAAATCCAACAGCAACAACTACAAATGCAACTGCAGCAACAGCTACAGCAACAGCACCAGCAAATGCAGCAGCAGTTGCAACAGCAGCATCAGATGCAAATCCCTGTTCCACTTTTGCCCTCAGGTCAACCATCATGCCCTGTCATTCAGAACGCAATACCAGTTCCTCCTCCTACAGGAGAGAACAGCACAGAACGAGGGGAGCATGAGCTCCTGTTTAAGATTAAGACTACTCGTTCTGCCACACAATTGGCTGAGGGTGATGCAGTAGTTTTCACTGCTCCCCTTGAGATAAGCAAAATGAACCCTCCCCCTCCCTACCCTGGTACAGTCGCCGCTGCAGTGGCAGTTGCCGCAGCTGCAGTCACAACTGCTTCGTCTGCAAGTTCCACCTCTGGAGTAGCAGGGGGAAGCTCTAGCATACCACCTTCAGGGGAAGTTTGTATAAAGAAAGGGGATCTAACTTTGTATCCACCTGGTGTGCAGGCGGCTCAGTACCCCACTCCGCTAGGTTATGAACGCATCACCACATTTGACAGCAGTGGTAATGTGGAGGAGGTGTGCCGTCCCCGCACACGACTTGTTTGCAACCAGAATGTTTACACACTGCAGGGCCCAGGAAGCTCTGCCACCCTCAGGGTCTCATCATCTTCCTCTACTGCAGAGGGCAAGAAGGTGCAGCTGCCCTATGCCTCAGCCACACTGAACCGTCTCACTGTGCCAAGGTACTCTATACCCAGCGGGGACCCACCCCCTTACCCTTACACAGCCAGTCAGGTTGCAGCAGGGCGGGGCCCTGGCCAGAGACTCGACAGCAGCCTGATTCATGCTACCATGAGGCGGAACAGTCGAGAAGCTGCGCTGAAGGTGTCTCAGATGCTGGATCCCCAGAGGACACACCCCTCCAAGGCCAAAGCCAATACTTTGTCTGCTTCCTACCAGCAGAGAGGGCCAACAGCTCTTTATACATGCAGTCAGTGCAGTAGTAACAGTGGCATTAGTGGTGGGGCCACTAGTAGTGGAAGTAACGGAATTGCTGGTGGTACAATCATTAGGCAAGATTTCCCAACAAGTGGGGGTGGTGCACCTCACAGCACTGTTATAGTGCACTCTAACAGTGCCTCGCCTCTGCCTTACCAGTCCTCCTATAATTTCCTCAGTATGGATGGCAGCAGTGGTGTAACTAATGGAGGTGGAAACGGGGAAAGTGCTGACTATATCAATTCTGCCTTTACAGAGGACGAGGCTCTGAATCGGTCTCTGAGGCAAATGGCTCTTAATACAGAGGTAGCGAGTTTGACAGTCAAACGGCCACCGCCGTATCAATGGGATCCATCTGCCACTGAAGAGATTTGGGTTCCTCAGGAGCGTACAGTGACTTTGCCCACCTCTGGACCTCCTGCATCTCACAAACCTCCCTCACTCATCCTTAGCCCAGCACAGCATCTGGACATTACACAGCTTCCATTTGTCCTCTCCCCTAAATCTCCAACAAGTCCTAATGCCACAACTTTCCAAACATCAGGAGCATATCAGATTGCTCTGCCCTACCCATCAAGTTCAGCCTACAGTGGCCCACACCTTCAGTCAGTACAAGCATCTCCACGTCCCCCCTCGCCCAAAGAAGTGGTTGCTCCACTTTCCTTTTCCCAGCAAGACCAGGCAATAATCTTGCCACCTGGTTATCCACCCAATTTGCCCAACCTTGCTTGCTGCCCCCTCCCACCAATGTATCCTGGGCCAGCATCATGTTCCAGTCTCCCTGTGACTCAGATTCCTCTTCATCCATGGGGTACTTACGACCCCTGTCCACCCATGCCAAGCCCCTCAGGCCCTGCCCCGACCCTTCCACCAAAGGTCTCCCACAAGTTAGATAAGCCTGTTCTCTCTCCTCCCCCTCAATCACCGCCTCTGCTGTCACCCCTACCAGACCACCAGAGTGTGGTCAGTCCTCCAGAGGCCATCACTGAGGCTGGGGAGGGCTTTCAGGAGGTGCTTTCACTGAATGAAAGCCCAGTTCCCCAAAGAGCAGACAGGTTTGGCAAGAAGAACCGAAAGCGGTTGGACAACAGCAGAGCAGATGAAGCCAATGTTCCAGCTATCACAGAGGGAGGCAATAAGTCCAAAAAAGAGGGTCGTGCACTTGGCGACTTCAACTCCCTCATCTCCAGCCCAAGGTTGGGTGGACGAGACAAGAAGAAACCCAAAGGCCAGAAAGAGCAGCTGAAAGCCAAAAAGCTAAGCAAGGCTACAACGAACGAGTTCCAGGACAGCTCAGAGAGTGAGCCGGAGCTCTTCATCAGTGGAGATGAGCTGATGAACCAGAGCCAGAGTGGTAAAAAAAGCTGGAAGGCAAAAAGGAACTTACGAGCCGGAGGTTCCGAGCTGGATGAAATCAAATGTCGAAAGGCTAATGAGAAAGATGACCGTGGCCTTGGCAACCAGGGTTTTGTCTACATCATGGCCAACAAACAGCCTCTTTGGAATGAAGCCACTCAGGTCTACCAGCTGGATTTTGGAGGGAGAGTTACACAGGAATCGGCAAAGAACTTCCAGATTGAGCTTGAGGGGAGACAGGTATGCACAATGTCTACCTTTTAGATGCTGTTTGTTATTCATTAGTATACATTTGAAAACATTTAACCTGCTTCTATCTGTCTAGGTGATGCAGTTTGGAAGGATTGATGGAAATGCATACATCTTGGACTTTCAGTACCCCTTCTCAGCTGTGCAAGCTTTTGCCGTAGCACTTGCTAATGTCACCCAGCGCCTCAAGTGATTGGCAGAGCATGAACATCTTAGTTAAATATACCCTTTCTTTCTTTGCTGTCTGTTTTGTTTTTGTTTTTGTGTGTGTGTTTTTTATTCCCTGTCTAATACTTGAAACCTTCATCTGGGAAGCAGTTGACACATTTCCAAGTGTTAGAGGTATTACTGGGCAGAGAAATCAATTGCTGTAAAACATACGCCATTACAAATTATTATAATTTTTGCATAAGATACTAGTGTTTGTCAAACTTTAAGGAGGTCATATCTAAATTTACTTCCAGGGACTTTCCCATTGCAGTATAATTGCTAGCATCTGATTGGATGCTTTTTGGCTTGCAGTCATAAAATGCATTTTATGAAGAATAAGCAAGACTGAATATCCAGTCTGTGGCTGTATACTCTAGGTATTTCTGTTAGGATGGACTTGCTTTGGCAGACAGAAAACAGAATAAGCTTAAAAGTGAACCCATTAATGCTATATTCACAAGCAGTATAGCTCCTCAGATGTTAAGTTGTGTGAATAATTCCTCTCAAATATGTTTTTACTATTCTTTCATCCACACTATTTTTTTTATCTGTACTGTCCCGCATGTCTCATCGATTTATGTTTTTCCTTTATGTAAACTCTTCCTGATTGTGCATCTCCTTCATGTTAAGAAACAGGAAGTTAGGATGTGCAAATCGGAGCTCACTGTTTGTTTGTTTTCCTCCTGATATGAAGTGACTGCCCTCTGCTGACGCTTCTGTGAAGTGATTGTGTAATGGCTCTCAAGCCACATTTAGTCCACCTAAAGATGTGCAAACAGGAAATATTTTTCTACCGTGTTTCAACAGTGTCATTTCATACCATTTATTTTTTTTAATATAACTTGTTTGTGTAACACAGTTTATCAGTGCTAAGAATATTGCGGTGTTAGATGAGGTCTAGTAGTATGAATATAAACTCAGTAGTTTTGTGAGGAACAGCAGTGAGGTGTACTCTGTTTTATTTGATATCAATGAAACAACCAAGTGATGAAGGCAGCATGAGTAGGCAAGCCTCAGTTTGCTACTTAATTGGGCATGCCTTTTAATAGGCATGCAGTTAATGGTCACTACATTTCTTGTTTTTTCTTTTGAAAGGGTTAGACAGTATTTGTGATGCGAACCAATACAGCATAAAATACATTGTGTGTATGTGCATATGTGTCTGTCTGATATCACTTGTAAAGGATGATCCAAACAAAAAGCTTAGTTTTGGTCCTTCCAGGATTTCTCTCATCTGGAAACTGTCCAGATGTTGAATTGAGAAAAAAAGTAGACGGTTTATCCTCTGTGTTATTTATTATATCTTTGTTTATTGTGCAATATTGTCAAGACTAATGCTTTCTTTACCGTTTTATTTCTCAAGACAGCAGTCCACTTTTTCACGTTGAAGGACATATGACATTTAATCCACTTTCTGTAAGTGTGAACATTTAATTTATGTTGTGTATATAATGTGGATGACTTGTTTGTGGACGGGGAAGGGACAGTGATGGGTTTCGATGTAATTTGAAAGGTGTGTGTTGGTGATTGTTGTTATGTGTGTAGTGAAGTGACTTTGGAAGGGTTTTGTCATGTGTGTTTTTGTACAAAGAATTGAAACCAGATCAACACATCTTCTCCAATGAGGCTGTTACAGTTTTAACTTAAATATTCTGCTAACATTAACCCCAGTTAAGCTGTTGATGTGATGTGTGTTGACTCATTACTATGTATTGATTTGGGTGGACTTTGTTGTTTAATGATTTGACAAATGAAATGTGCTTGGTATACGTAGGTCAAAAAGGTGTGTTGGAGACGAAGGAAAAACTGAATGTTTGTATTGAACGGTACAATGGCATGCCGGGTAAATTCTATTACTATTGAGTATGACTTTTTTAAAAGCAAGTTTGTTTTCAGAGGAGTTGAGCATGGGTTTGGCTTTGGACGCACATCTACTTATATTTTAGAGCTCACGTTTGCAAAGATTTGTGTCCATTCTGTCTAAAATACTGTATCTGAAATTCCCATGATGTCATTTGGTTTTGATGCGACTGCTTAGCAGGACAATTGCGTGCAAAGATAAGACTTTTTTGGAAATGTCTTCATCTGTTTATTTGCTCTTTACTGTATATTTAGGGGAACTCATGCTTTGCTATATCCCCTTTTTCTTTGTTATTATTTTTTAAACAGACTCTGGGGTTTTGGGGTTAGGCCAATCTAACTTGAAGCCTATATGCACTAGGGTTTGCATTGTACTGTAATGAACAGTTTTGTTGTTCCTCAAAAGCTGAATTGTGTCCTTTGTCAGTGTGTAGCCCAATAAAGTGTACAGGTTGAACTGTCTCTTCTCAATTATTGAGTTAATGTATTGACTTGTGTCAAATGGAACCACATGTCATTTGCTGATCTTTGGCGTCATTTAGCGTTTCAGACACCTTGTCATAGAGTGCAACAGTGCCCGTCCACTTTTTCAGCCATCTGGGTTCTGGAAGTATTTTCTCCATTCATTTCTTCCATAGACTTTTCATAAAAGCCTTTATGAAAGAGTTGTACGCTGTGAACCAAACCAGCCAGCTCTGAGGTGAATCACAACATCACAAACTCACAAGTACTGTGTACTTAAGGTCTTTCAGGAGAGAATGAACTACAATCCCATGAAGCATTGCGAATGATGTCGTTGAATAAAAACAATGGGATTATATAAAACTATTGATTTTAGGTTGTTGATTAAAAGCATAGAAACACTAGATTTTACGTTTATTGCAAATATCCCGATGTGTACAAATATACAAGTAGTTTAAGAATAAAGGGGGACTCGATTATTCACAGTGCGTCATGGGAGCTCTGAGGCACGTTTATTTTCGCGGGTTTCGTTGGCCGCGGCTCTCTGATTGGTGGATCTTTCTCTGCTGTACCATGGGTAATGTAGTTGTTTACTAAGAATTCCGCTTTCAAACGCGATTTTTAAACAGTGAAGTTGAGATAACGTAGAAGAATGGCTTCAACGGAAGCATTGACCATCAATGAACAACTATGGAGCTCATGGTAGGTCTGTCTTTACAATTTTATAAGTTATCGTTGAAAATCAATTCGTCTATGGGATAAATGAATGGGATTTTTACTTCCGGAACCACACTAGTGTACTTGATCTTAATGAGCCCTATCTAGTGAACTGGATCTCGATGAGCCCTGTCCATGGCTCTGAACACTCGTCACCAACAGCGCATTCAGCTGTTCTCTTCTAACCTGCACAATTAAAGCCCTTCGGTTGCATTTCACTCAATAGAGACCTGCTGCAAAACATCTTTAAACGCCATTATTAGTAGACATGGACCGGACGGACAGCGACTATTCCAGCTTTGAGAATCCGTTACTCAGCGAGATGAAGCAATTCTGCAAGAAGGTACAAGAGGCCTATAATGAATTAAAGGAGGATCTGACGCCGTACAAAAACGACCGATTATACAGGTATTTTTGTGGGACAGAATATTGTGTTTCCATTCCAATAAAATTAAAATACTGTTTTTTTTTTTTATTTATTTATTTATTTTAAAACTCAACATGGCGCGTTAAAATAGCGTGCGCGTGCATTTAAAGAAACGCGTTATTATTCATAGCGAGCATCGTTAGTATATTTATATATTAAAATGTTTTAATAAAAATATGTATTTTAAGATAACAGGGATGACTAGCATCTCTTATTCATCTTATATGAAACCTTGTGCTAAAATAATTTTCTGTGGCATTAAAACAAGCCAGCTGATGTTAAAAC
>NC_059388.1:31620722-31740722 GCF_019703515.2 Myxocyprinus asiaticus | reverse complement strand
TGTTTACTCATTAGCTTCCACTCAGCTGACAAGGTATGAAAGTAGCTACATGATTAGCTAGTTAGCTATAAGCTCGTTGTCACAGAGAGTAAAAGATGGACGTTGTTTATTTACTTTCCAGCATTGCGTCTCATCAACTAGATAACAACGTAGCATGAAATCAACACTCATCAGACACAATCCACCACTGCATCGTTGTCTGATGAGCTGCAAAAAGATGCTCTGATGTTCAATCTG
The DNA here is from genome assembly GCF_019703515.2 of Myxocyprinus asiaticus. Classification (NCBI taxonomy): domain Eukaryota; kingdom Metazoa; phylum Chordata; class Actinopteri; order Cypriniformes; family Catostomidae; genus Myxocyprinus; species Myxocyprinus asiaticus. Next base: position 31,740,485 of record NC_059388.1, on the reverse strand, counting down.
CTACATTACTGACTGCACTGACAAACTATAGCTGACTAACAGCAAACAGATGTGATAAACATGAGTGACATGGTTGTCAGGGACAAGGTTAATGTTATATTGAAAAGGGAAAATGATGGGGTCATTGTTTATTAACTTTTCAGTATGTTTTTCACAAACCAGTTTGCAACTTACCGTGAAGACACCGCTTAACTCCGCCCTGTCTGCAGAGCCACCGTCAGTTCTGTAAACAGTGGAGTCGGAGCGCACTCTGCTGGACAAACTACGCTATGACACCAATTCTAAAGCACCCCAAGCATTGTTTTCTGCATTATATGTTCTGAAAAAAAAGTTTTCATATCTGCGCATATTGGAAAACATATACACCGATACCGATATATCTGTGAAAGGATAATATCGGCCGACCGATATCGGGTGCTAGTGTGTATGGGTGTGGTTGTGTGTGTGTGTTTGTTTGAGAGAGTGTGTGTGTTTGTTTGTGAGAGTGTGTGTTTGTCTGTGTGAGAGAGTGTGTGTGTTTGTCTGTGTGAGAGTGTGTGTGTGTGTGTGTGTGTGTGTTTGTCTGTGTGAGAGTGTGTGTGTGTTTGTCTGTGTGAGAGTGTGTGTGTCTGTGTGTATATGTGAGTGTCTGAGAGAGTGTGTGTGTGTGTGTGTACACGTTTATACTACATTGTGCCCAGCCAGCGGTCCCCATGAGGGAAATGGCTTATTAAACATACTAAATGACGTTTTATTGAAAATTTAAAAAAAAAGGTTTCTGTGAGGGTTAGTTTTAGGGTTAGGGGATAGAAATTATCGTTAGATCTGTATAAAATCCAAAAAATGCAAGTAAATCTATGGAGAGTCCCCACAATGATATAAAAACATAGTATGTGTGAGAGTGTGTGTGTGTGTGTGTGTGTATTAGGGGTGTAAAGATGCAACGATCCAATATAATCGATACAACGCGTAAACCTCGATATAGACATTTGTTTTAAGATGTAACTTTATTTTAATACTCTCATGTCATCCACGTCCATGTGCATTTCCGTCAGGCGATGAAGCAACCGTATTACATTCATTTGACTTTGAGTGCTAAATATGCTTTTCATGTGAGACACGGATGTGCGCAGGGTCTGTGAAGGCAAATTGTGCTATGCTATCCGTGCGCACAACTGGGCTTCCTGCAAAATGCGAGCTTTCGTGACAAACGAAACTATCTACACATCAACACCCTTACTAACATTTATCCCTGTTAACTGTAACAGAACTTTTCATTACAACTGTGGAAACTGTAGCCAAGAAAACCACGGATAGTTGGAAACAAGTCATGGGTATGTAAGTACTTTGAATTTGACTAAACTGAAAAATAAGCTGTCATCAAACGAGTGATGATCACTTTATTATTTATCTGTATATTTTCAAAAAATGTAATTGTGTAAAATAGGCGCAAAATATCGGAATATCGATCGCAGGCCCCTGAATCGAATCATATCATGGCAGACTTTGAAATATCGGCAAATATCGGATCGAAGGCCAAGAGAATCGATTCCAGATCATATCGTGATGCAACGTCCGATTTACACCCCTAGTGTGTGTGTGTGTGTGTGTGTGTGTGTGTGCGCATGTGTGTGTGTGGTTTTCAGATAGACATGTCTTTAGTTGTTTGAACCACAATAATGAAAAAGTATTAAATCATTAAGCCATGTATTAAATGGCTGTCCAGCAAAGAAGGGCCTAGATTTTTTTTGATTGAAAGTGTCTTTTCTGCATCCGGTATATTTAACCCTCATGTTGTGTTCCGGTCATTTTGACACGAAGAGGATTTTCTTCTGACTGAAAATGCTACTTGATGTTATCCTATTGGACTAAAACGTACTGAATTTGCTCACACAGGGTATCACAACTTCAGGTTCGGTGAACAGTGTTCACCTTGTTGCACTTTTGGTGTTCCCGGTCAAAAATGACCGGCCTATAAAAATAGCTTATAAATCTCTCATTATGCTATATGATCACCAAATATTGGATTAGATCTTTTTGTCAACTTGTTTTCTCTCAATTAGCACAGGTTTTGTATTTCTTTTTAGAGCTTATTGATCATAGACCTCATTGACCTGAGCTTATGCACCTCGTTTGAGTGAAAAAAGCATTATTTGTGGATAATTTTGGCAATATTAAATAAAATATGAAAACATTATGTACTATTTAGCACACTAGTGTGCTTTAATGTTTAACAAGGAAGTTTGTTTTTAAATGCTTTTATTTTGTACAAAATGGCACAAAGTCACACTTGTGGTGTTCCCGGTCAAAAATGACCGGCCATTGAAAATGAATGGGGAAGATCAAAAATAAGAGAAAAATGGAGTGTTTAGGAGCATGTTCTTCATGTTCACATGTGTGCTTGCAAGCATAAAGGCCTCAGACCTGTGCATGTACACTAACACACACATGCTTGCGTACATGCACTAACTCTTGAGTTTTACATGCTTGCTTTTTCATAGAGATTAACTTTATCCTACTCTGAACTGCATCCAACATCCATTTATCCATCCAACATTACCACACACAAACACACACACACACACATATGCACGCACACACAAAGCTCAGGTCAATGAGGCCTTTGATTAATACATTTTAAAAAGAAATACAAAACCTGTGCTAATTGAAAGAAAACAAGTTGTCAAAAAGATCTAATCCAATATTTGGTGATAATATAGCATAATGAGAGATTTATAAGCACTTTTTAATAGGCCGGTCATTTTTGACCGGGGACACCAAATTAGGTAAATAAAAATTGTCAACACAGCACAAGGGTTAAACATGCTACTGTTAAGCCCAACATGTTTCAAATGTGTAAAAATGTTGATGCATTTTTACATCTAACACCCCCATATGTGATCATAAAAAAATCTGTAAATATAGTGATTTCCAGACATGGAAAAGTCATGAAAATGTGTAAAATCTGTCAAAAGTCATGGCAAGATTATAAATGTTTCTCTGAATGTGTGTATGTTGTAGGTTAGCTCCCATGCGTCTTTACACGCTCTCTAAGAGACATTTTGTCCTGGTGTTTGTGGCTTTCCTCTTCTGCTTTGGAGTCTCCACCCTCATTGGTGTTTCAGGTAAGTAATCTGGCTTCCTACAGACACTGAGCTCATTCAGAAACCACAGCAGCGTATCCTTCTTACTGCCATTGGTCCACGTCATCAGTAGGTGTGACCTGAAGCTCCACTTGCCTTGACGCAGCCAGCTCATTCTGTTTATGTTGTTCAGTCAGTCAAAATCAGCCAATGTGAACACACCATTGTAACAGAGTTATTAGCGACCTGGTGCAAATTTACCTACATCTTTCTGACTGTTCATGTAGTGAAATTTTCCAAGACCATGTCATGCGATTTTTGTTTTGTTTTGTTTAATTAGTCTACAAGCGTAATCAAATCTGCTCAAAACTCTGAAGTGCCCATTCGCTCGTGCCATCTGCAGCGAAAGGAAGCCTATTAGAATGAAGCATAAATTCATTGATAACACATTTTAATGTCACATTAGGTAAGGTTTTTTTACATGTAGCATCTTTCGCTAAACGCCTCCCACAGTTGTGTGGCGGGTGTCTGAATGTTCACAAACGGTATACTGTTGCTCGGCTGTTTAGAACTTCTTTTTACATCTAAACGAAGAACAAATAAGAACTTCTCCGGAAGTATATCGAGGCCTTTATCGTTTCTTAAGCAAATGAATGTAAACTCAATGTTTTTACTTGTAAATTGTGCACATTATTTCTAACAGTGACAGCTCATGTTATTATTATATATAAAATGTCATCATATAATATTAATGTAATGTAGAATTTTTGTATTTTTACAAAGTTACATTTTGATTCTAACTATGATGACAAACAAATTATTCAAATATAAAGAAATACACTTTCAGATACTTTTTTCAGGACAGGTTTTGTTCAGTTCTGTTGCTTGTTCTGCCCCTGATCAGCCTGAATGTTGCCCACTCTTTTGAAGGTTTATTTTTTAATATCTTATAGAGAAAGGTATATGAGCAACTCTTATTATTTAAGCTTTTGATTTCTATTATGTATTAAAGAAATGTATTTTGATGAGAAATTAGTATGTGCATTTTGCTCAAACATTTTTTCAGAAAGTAAAAAAATGTCTGTAATATTTTGTAATTTAAATGTTATAATCGATTCGAGATTATATCAAACCGTGAACCTCATATCGTATTTCGAACCATATCGTCCCATCCCTACATCCATCCATCCGTTCAATCCATTTGTTCCATCCATTCATCTATCCGTTCCATCCATCTGTTCCATCCATTCATCCATCCGTTCCATCCATCTGTTCCATCCATCCATTCCATCCGTTGAATCCATCCGTTCAATCCATCCGTTCAATCCATCCGTTCAATCCATCCGTTCAATCCATCCGTTCAATCCATCCGTTCAATCCATTTGTTCCATCCATCTGTTCCATCCATCTATTCCATCCATCTATCTATCCGTTCCATCCATCTATCCGTTCCATCCATCCATCTGTTCAATCCATCCGTTCAATCCATTTGTTCTGTTCAATCCATCCGTTCAATCCATCCGTTCCATCTGTTCAATCCATCCGTTCCATCTGTTCAATCCATCCGTTCCATCTGTTCAATCCATCCGTTCAGTCCGTCCATCCGTTAAGTCCATCCATCCATCCATTCCATCCATCTATCCGTTCAATCTATCCGTTCCATCCATCCGTCCGACAGACTGTTAAAGTTCAGATTGAAAATTTTAATCGATTACATATCCTTCCGATCTATATGCATCGACCTTGAAATATGATTTTTGAATCGAGATTCTGTAGTGTTGGTCAATAATCGATTTAAAATGCTCAAAATCTAATGAATCGCGATTCAACAAAAGTGTACAATATTTAAAATAGATAAATATTTAATTAGTTAAAAACGGCTTCTCAAACTGTTGTAAGACTAGTTTATTTAAGAGTTCCATTCGTTAAAAAATGCTGTCGGTTAAGCCGTTAACTGATAAGACTAGAAGGGTATAGCTGCAGGCATTGCTCCAAAAAGGGCCGTGAACTTCAAATCGCCATTTAAGATATAGGAAGCCCCTAACCTGACCCTTTCCCTAACCTTAACCGTGAGTGGAAGTGACGCCCCCTTTTGGAGTTGGCACAACCCCCTTTTGGAGTAACCCCGCCCCTTTTGGTGTAACCCCCATTTGGAGGTCTTCAGCTTGCAGCAGCTTGGATTAGGCAGCAAGTCAGCTGCTTACGTTTTCAGATGCAACCTTTGCGTGGCCACACTTGAAATAAAATGCTGTCATTGCAGTGAAATTAGACGTTATTTTCTATAAGATTAATAGTGCCATTTTACTGGTATCATTGTTTAGTTGGGGACTTGCCATCCAGGAAACATTTAAGTTGAGGTCATCTAGTTGATGTTGCTTTTCTCTTTCCTTTATTTGTATATGAAGCTTTGAGGAAACTGAATGTAGTCGTATGATGGTACTTTAATGCTGTAATATTTGGATTAGTTTAATGATTCAGTGTTCCTGCAGTTTTTCAGGCCCAGAAAAGTCATGCAAATTACTAAAATCGTTTTAAATCATGGATTTTTTATTGAAATATGGAACACTTGTAGTTATGCTTGTCTCTAAAATGTTTTATCAGCACAAAACCTATGAATCGTTAATCAAATCGATTCGCTTTCAACCCAAAGATTCACACCCCTAATGATAATAAATGGCAAGTACCTAAAATTGCTAAAAAAATCTATTAACTTCGCATTATATTTACTAAACATTTCACATAAAACTTCAACTTTTGCATAAATAAAAAAAGTGATAATAAAAGCAAAGAAATTGTGCATTTTATACGATAGATAGCAGCTAAAAAAGTTGGTTTTAAAAGATATATGATTGAACTAAAACTCACTAAAAGGAAATAACGACCGTACACAGTAGTTCAGTAACCACACATGGCAAGTGTGGATTAACAATAGGATTTTCTAATATAAATATGACATTAATAACAGCAAATTACATGGGCCTGGGTATCTCAGTGAGTATTGACGCTGACTATCACCCCTGGAGTCGCGAGATTGAATCCAGGGCGTGCTGAGTGACTCCAGCCAGGTCTCCTAAGCAACCAAATTGGCCCGGTTGCTAGGGAGGGTAGAGTCACATGGGGTAACCTCCTCGTGGTCGTGATTAGTGGTTCTCGCTCTCAATGGGGCGTGTGGTAAGTTGTGCGTGGATTACGGAGAGTAGCATGAGCCTCCACATGCTATGAGTCTCCGCGGTGTCATGCACAATGAGTCACGTGATAAGATGCACGGATTGACGGTCTCAGAAGTGGAGGCAACTGAGACTTGTCCTCCGCCACCCGGATTGAGGTGAGTAACAGCGCCACCATGAGGACCTACTTAGTAGTAACAATTCTACAAACAGGAGAACTAAAAAAGTTAACGTGCAACTAAAAAACAAGCAAAAGCAGGATCAATCATTGCTTGTTGTCAAGTAACATACAGATTGACAGCCCATGCATATACTGTAAATCAATGATGTTAAATGTCAGTTTGTGTCAAAGATCTGAATCTAATAGATTCATTGAATTCCCACCGAGCTCAGAGGCCGCTTCTGTAATTCTGTGTTTTCTGAGTCCGACAAATGAAGACATTATATTAGAGATGTCACTGAGTGCTTTGTTGTCCTTTGCAGACTTTTTTTTGGTGTCTCTCCCACAGGACCAAAAATCATAAGTGAAAACTACAACAACGGTTTAAGCATCAGTGTCAATGGGTCGAAGGTGAGATTACGCTCATGACCTCATATTGAAATATTATCATGTACTGCATCTGCTGAAAACATACTGTTTTATGCCTTTATAACTCATGCATGAATGCATCTGCTGTCGTTGTGACCTGTAATATTTCTGGTCAGACCGGCCCTTTCAATCTCAGATCTCAACCGCTCTCAAACTATAACCAGCAGTTGTGGCTCACCTGTGTCATTCAGATCCAGAACAACGGTGAGGCGACACTTTCAATGTATCAAGCTCAAAAAAATACAACATGAGGGCGAGTAAAGTCAGATGTGATGTCAGAATTTTCATTTGTTGTGAACTATCCCTTTAAGAATTTTTTTTGTTCCTCCCCAATTTGGAATGCCCAATTCCCAATGCGCTCTAAGTCCTCGTGGTGGTGTAGTGACTCGCCTCGATCCGGGTGGTGGAGGATGCATCTCAGTTGCCTCTGCGTCTGAGACCGTCAATCCGTGCATCTTATCACGTGGCTTGTTGAGCGCGTTACCGCGGAGACGTAGCGCGTGTGGAGGCTTCACGCTATTCTCCGCAGCATCCACGTGCAACTCACCACACGCCCCACTGAGAGCGAGAACCACATTATAGCGACCACGAGGAGGTTACTCCATGTGACTCTATCCTCCCTAGCAACCGGGCCAATTTGGTTGCTTAGGAGACCTGGCTGGAGTCACTCAGCACGGCCTGGATTCGAACTCACGACTCCAGGTGTGGTAGTCAGCGGCTTCACCACTGAGCTACCCAGACCCCCTCCCTTTAAAAACATTAACATTTCTGTATGTTGTTATGAGTGTATACTGATGATTACTTAGCAATTACATTTAAAAATGTGTACTCCGTGATCAAACATCCTGCATCGTATGAGCAGAGTTTGTGATCGAGTGTGTTAGTGATGATATATTGTGATTTGTGTGTTCAGTTGGAGATTTCCGGAGGGAGTTCGGGATGAATGTTGAACTGCAGGGCGTGATGCAGGACGCAAGCGTGATGCACATTAGTGATAACGTGCACAATAAGAACAGAACCTTGCACTGCGCCGCCGTGAGTCCTGCACTGTATTACAGCTGTAATCTTATGGTTTACTCTGGTCTTGACATTTTATTTTGGATCTTCATGAGTGTGTGTGTGTGCAGCATCAGGAGGTATGTGATGAAATTATCGTTTTGCATCTGGGTTACCTGAACTACACACAGTACCAGATCAACATCAGCTTCAGGAATCTGGACGATCTGAAGGCCAATATCAAAAATGTCACATTTGTGGTGAGTTCAGGCATTTAGAAAGGTCATTTCTCTGTTATTTAAAGTGAAATGAAGTTTAACCCTTTAAGCATTGAAGGTGTTTTTAAAGATTAATTTTTTTAGTTTTAGTTGCATACCCAGAATTAAAGGCTTATAACTTGACATAAAAAAAACAAGGAGGGTCAAGTGTTTGGTATCATTGTAAAGAACACTTTTTGAATTTTTTAATGATATAGATTATGATATATTCTGAGACTCTCAGCGTAAGAAACTTCTGACAAATCGCACAAAACATTTAGCCAAAAGTTTTTTTGTTTTATTTGATATTATCTCTGGGTGTAAATAAGGTGGCTCCAAAAAACAGCTTTTGTTTTGTTCCCAATCATATCAACTGTATCGGAGTAAAATGTTATGTTGATACAACAAAGCAATCAAAAGTTATAACATTACAAAAATAATTTATCATAGTGTACAAAAACGTCTCCAAACAAATAAAACATAATAATTGTACATAAGAACTAATTACACATGCAAACACAACAATGACTAAAGGTTTGCATAGCATGCAGACCAGAGCATGTGGGCAGAGCGATCAGAATTTCACTGGAGCGAGGGGCGCGTTCCACGAGAATGTGTGGCCGCTAACGAGGCGCTCCAAACAGAATGCGCTGCATTTCGCGTGTGGCCACATTAATATGTGTGTGTGCTTCTACACTGACATATATCTGGTGTTGGCGGCTGTATTAGGTCCAAGATTTTAAACAGAGTGGATTATCAGAGAAGAAGCAGCGTTTAAACTCGGTGTGATTCGCGAGCTGATGGTGACAGGTGCCGAATTCAACAACAGACTACAGTGAGGTGAGGGCGCAGAGCTCAAAACACAGATTAGTTTCCCGGACATACGTCTGTAAAGTAAAATCATTATATTAGGCTACCGCGGACATCTGTAAGGTTTACCGTCGATTCACATGGGATAAGCGACGTCTGTATAAATCAGAGATGAGAGTGTCGACTGCATTTACACACCGCTGTCATGCGTAACTGACCCATCAGAAGCTGTGCTGATTAATTATGAAGGAAGTATTAAACGTGTACATATGCTGTATCTGGGATTATTAGAAGAAATTGACTTGAGTATGCGGGTAAATCTGCTCAAATCACTAAATTGGCACTTGTGTCCTTTTTGAATTTTCCTAATCAAAAGACATCATGTTCGTTTGTTTCTCATGCAGCATTTATAATGCAATAGCCAGTGTTAGAAGTTTTGAAGCGCGTCTTAAATTTTCTGGTGTCTTCTCAATGACCAACATCCAGACATTTGGTGAACATTAGAAACAATGAGTTAAAGGGTTCTCAGGCTGGACAGTGCAGATTCACTGGCTTGTGTCAGTCAATGTCAATAAGAATAACCGAGGTTATTTGTACAGTGCATTTAATAGGTCAAAATAGAGTGGTGGTGGTGTAGTGGGCTAAAGCACATAACTGGTAATCAGAAGGTTGCCGGTTCGATCCCCACAGCCACCATCATTGTGTCCTTGCACTTAACTCCAGGTTGCTCCGGGGGGATTGTCCCTGTAATAAGTGCACTGTAAGTCGCCTTGGATAAAAGCGTCTGCCAAATGCATAAATGTAAATGTAAAAGACGCTATTATCTTTACTGGTGCGGGAACGCATAGTCCGCAAAAAGTCCGGAAAAATTACTGAAGTGAACGATCAGCACAGGATTAAAATAAATGAGAAGCTCTGGTAATTAGGTTGTTGCATTACCCCACGTCCTCATATAAAATAACCCCATCCAAATAAGGAAAAGAGAATGAGGCTATTTTTTTTAAAGTAGCCTACGTCAAGGCATTGTTTGCAACATGAAATATTATGTCATATGCCAATATGAAGAGGGATTTATTTTTTTATATACCTGATGCAAAAAATAAACAAGAATGTTGACAAAGAAATTATGCTTAATTTCTTTCTCAATTCATGCCAGAGCAATGACTTTTGAAATGGAGCGCTGGAGTCGAGCACGAGCGAATATTTGAGCAGAGCGACAACTCGTAATTTAGTAATGAGATTTCACAGGATGAGTTTCATTCTGTGTCATTTGAGTCATAATTGAGTCTGTGTTATGTATTTGGCGCCATCTCCTGGTGGCCATATGTAACATTGTGCTTCATGTGGATTATCTAATGATCTATGCATCTGATTATCTTGTGTGTGTGGACTCATAATCACCTTTTCTAAGTAATAGTATGTGATATATGTTCCGTTTAGTTTGAGAAATTATAAGCAAAAACGCTTCAACATAATTGTCAAAGTCATATACTTAGCTATTACTCGCTATATTTTTGTCTGTGAGTAAAACAAATAGGCTGGTTGTATTCTACTCTTTAAGAGCTTTCCAACAACATATGACACATGACTATTTGATCAGTTTGATGTTTTTACTGATTGCAATAATGTGTACAAATGCAAATTTTTTTTATAAACTATCAAAACGGAACACTTCTGATTTGTCTGCAAATTTCAAAGCACTTGTTCAGTTTTGGCCATAATGTCTACATGCATTGGAAAGTAGAGCTTCTAAACTTTCAAACGATACCTATTTTGTGTTGTGTATAAGACTGTAGTTATTAATATTTTGACAATTATTATTTTTTCTCGCGGGCCCATACGAGCTTAAAGGGCTAACCTTTTCTTAATACACTTCTGATTTTATTGTGCATGATATCAGTGCATGTTATTCTAAAGAAACAAAACGTCTGCCTTCATAATCTTTCATCAAAATGTTGCTATGCTAATGCTATTAAATTGATTGTGAATGCAGTTTCATGTTGACTTTAACCTCTAATGATGCAAGAAATGCATGAATACCTTATTAATCTAATTTTATTTCTCTGTTCTGCCTGTAAACAGTTTAAGATGTACAACACCACGTTCTCTCAGGTGGAAATCTGGTTCCGCTTTGTGTTTGTTGTGATGACCTTCATAGTGACTGTAAGTTACACGCCAAACACTTCAACAAATGCTGCCTGTTTCAGGCCTGAGTGTTAATTAGGATTTGAAGCACACTTGTTTGATTGTTTGTTGTTGTTGTGTAGTGTATGTTTGCTCACTCTTTGAGGAAGTTTTCCATGAGGGATTGGGGAATTGAGCAGAAGTGGATGTCCATTCTTCTGCCTCTGCTGCTCCTTTATAACGGTGAGATCGTCTGCCATCATCTTTCAGCTCACGATAAATCAAAAAATATTAAAGATGATAAAAAAACATTTCTTCTTCAACTTCAGGCCGTTTCATTTTCCAGGGCAGGCCTATTCAACTGGTGGCTCGTGGGCCAAATCCGGCCAGTTTGAAGTCTTTAGAGGCCATGTCAGGTTGTCAGTTGTCTCAGGGGCTGTTCACACCGAACGCGTTTTGTGTCTATTCGTGCTATTCTTCAATTGTTTTCCTATATAAAGATGCGCTAGACGGACATCACACCACGTCTCGATGTTTTTACAGTGACTCGTGCAGAAGCACCTCGTTTTGTGCTACAAATAATCATTATCCGTCATTTTGACGGAATGGGAAGATTAAAGAGCTAAAATCATAGTGGTTGATTTTCATCAAAACAAACAGATTTAATCTTTTTTTCTTTTTGTTATGTAAAGGTCCCATTAAAACTGAATTAGAAACTATTCACCAGGCCTTCATTTATTTTTGTTACTTTTTAAAAATGCCATTTGACACACATTACAACGTTTTTTTTAGGGATGTCCCGATACAGATAAGGCGCTCGTACTCGTGCTCGTAAAAATGCTCCGATACCAAAAAACAATACCATCTGACGTATGAATGTAATTATGTAAACATTCAGCGCCCAAGCTAAAACCACGTTATGTTCTAGTAAGATTATCTAACCGCAAAAGCTGCGATTTAATGAGATAAATATATAGTTTGCATGTTCAAATGTGAGCGCTTGTGAATGTGTGGAGACAGTGTTGTGATGACCACTTACCTTTAAAGCTCCTCCATGGCTCATACACGGGAAACACCATCATGAGCATCACGCACTCTGTTTGTAGCAGATGACAGCGAGCAGAGCGCTTATTCACTTTGTAGCACGAGGCACATACAGACTACATATTTATTTAATTAAATAGCAGCCGTTTGCGGTTTAATAATCACTTTGAGTCACGTCGCGAACAGCTTTTCCAGACTGAAAAGCTACCGTCATAACACAGAAACACTTCAAAATAAAAGCTTTGTCAATATAAAAGCTCAATTTAAATGAAAAAATTTATTTCATTAAAGTTTTTTTTTTTTTTTCTCCCCAATTTGGAATGCCCAATTCCCAGTGCGCTCTAAGTCCTCATGGTGGTGTAGTGACTCGCCTCAATCCGGGTGGTGGAGGACGAATCCCAGTTGCCTCCGCGTCTGAGACCGTCAATCCGCGCATCTCATCACGTGGCTTGTTGAGCGCGTTACCGTGGAGACGTAGCGCGTGTGGAGGCTTCACGCTATTCTCCGCGGCATCCACGCAGAACTCGCCACGCGTCCCACTGAGAACGAACCACATTATAGCGACCGCGAGGAGGTTACCCCATGTGACTCTACCCTCCCTAGCAACCGGGCCAATTTGGTTGCTTAGGAGACCTGGCTGGAGTCACTCAACACGCCCTGGGATTCGAACTCATGACTCCAGGTGTGGTAGTCAGTGTCTTTACTCGCTATACTACCCAGGCCCCCACTCGGACTCTTTCTCCAAAAAAAATGTATCGGGACTTCCCAAGATTTTTTTCCACCACCCCCTAAAAATTTGGCCCTATAACATTTTTTCAAAAGTTATTGTACTTGTTAACTAAGTGGACAAAAGTGTCAGAGAAGAGATGAAATATGAGACAAAACAAGGAAAAATCAAGGGAAATATCAGGTTTATTGGTCATCATTTCCAATCAAGCTGTAGCTTTGCCAAATTATGCAAAAGTGTGAAAATGTTATTTAATTGTGTATTTAGGATACATCACATTTTAGCAAGACAAACAAGTTGTCATTTTATTTCAAAAATGTTAAAAAGTGTCATTTCCAGCACAGAATTCTATTAAACATAATACAGAATTTGAGATGTGCTGGAAATGACACAAAAATGACATAAATCTATAAAAGTCTAATAAAAGTGCCCAAAGTTGAAGAAACACCCATTTTAATGTAGTATAAATTGAATATCTGCTCACTTATTTCTGTGTTTATGCTGTTCTAGATCCGTTCTTCCCGCTGTCATTCCTAGTGAACAGCTGGTTTCCGGGAACGCTGGATGCGTTTTTCCAGGCTCTGTTCCTGTGTGCGCTGCTGCTGTTCTGGCTGTGTGTGTATCACGGCATCAGAGTGCAGGTACAGGTCACGACCCTCGAAAGATCAACATTTATGATCATTTATATTGATTACATCAACCTGCTCTTCAAACAACACACTCTGTATCTTATGATTCTTTAATTGCAATATTGTGGAATTGATTATAACTAAATGTAGTCGATGTCTGTTAATGAATATTTAGGGTGAGAGGAAGTTCTTGACGTTTTACCTGCTGAAACTCATAATCGTCGGGCTGTTGTGGTTATCAGCCGTTACTCTGGGAATCTGGCAAACGTAAGAAAATTCAAAGTATTCATGTTTAGAAAGTGTTGAGATTTTACCATACCTAATCTATGATCTTTCTGACCTTATGTGGAAATTAATAATTGTGATGGCTTGACAAATGCAACATACTGAGATATTGTATTTAACCCTTTAATCTCTGAAGTTTTTTATTTTTGTTTTTTATTTGACATTATGTATCTCTGGGTGTAAATAAGGTGGCTCTGAAAAACTTCCCAATCATGTCAACTGTATCTGAGAAAATTTTTGTGTCGATACGTCAAAGCAATCAAAAGTTATAGCATTACAAAAATAATGTATTATAGTGTCCAAAAACGTCTCCATGTGTCCAAAAGCCTCTCCAAACAAATAAAACATAATAATTGTACATAAGAACTAATTACACATGCAAACACAACAATGACTAAAGGTTTGCATAGCATGCAGACATGATTTTAGTAATGAGATTTCACAGAATGAGTTTCATCCTGTGTCATTTGAGTCATCATTGAGTCTGTGTCATGTATTTGGCGCCATCTCCTGGTGGCCATATGTAACATTGTGCTTCATGTGGATTATCTAATGATCTATGCATCTGATTACCTTGTGTGTGGACTCGTTTGAAAGATAATCACCACCTCTAAGTAATGCTGTGTGATGTTTTCAGTTCTGTATATTTTTCGTGAATTTATAGGCATATGACACATGGCTGTTTGATCAGTTTAATGTTTTTACCGATTGCAATAATATGTACAGTGCAATTTTTTTAATAAATGGCCAAAACAGAACACTTCTGATTTGTCTGCAAATTTTGTTCAGTTTTGGTCATAATGTCTACATGCATTGGAAAGTAGAGCTTCTAAACTTTCAAACGATACCCATTTTGTGTTGGTCAGGACTGCAGTTATTGTTGTTTTTCCCATCCGAGCTTAAAGGGTTAGACACATTTTTATTCAATGACCAACGTTAAAAGATTATCTTGACTGACTGTAATTTGTATCTTGCTCATTGGTTGTTGTTAAGGGAATGTTTTTGTAATTTTATCAGAGTAAATGAGCTGCAGGATCCCACATATCAGTATAAAGTGGACATCCAGAACTTCCAGGTAAGTTTAAATTCTCATCTGCTGTAGTTTTGCTCCTTATTCTGAATTAAATGTATCATTCACTGAGTTTCTTTCTGTTTAGGGAATGAAAATCTTCTTCCTGCTGGTGGTGGGGCTGTATGTTCTGTATCTGGTGTTTTTGGTGGTGCGAGCATGCTCAGAACTCAAAAACATGCCCTACACAGGTAACAACATACAGAGGGAATATTCTTCCTTACATGTGAACAGTAATAACAGCATTAATGTGCAGTGGTTATGATTGTTTCATTTCTTCCTCAGATTTGCGACTAAAGTTTCTGACAGCGCTGACGTTGGTTGTGTTGGTGATTAGGTAATTTAAAAATACATTAATATGGCTACTTCAATATAATGTGAGTTTTATGAGGACCTGATTTATCTGTATTTAAGTATCTTAAAGACTAGGGCTGGGCGATATGATTATATATATATATATTGTAAAGACGATATAAAGTGTCAATCGATATCTCTATTTTGCTATATTGTGTATATCGCAGTACGTAGTGTGTATCTAGTGTGCATAGCTTCACGTGAGACTGAATTGATGAAACAAGGACAGCGTTTTTCCAACATTGAAAATTTCGGTAAATTCAATGACATTAATTTTGCATTTGGCGCTTCATAATTTTCTGCTTCTCATTTTCTCACGTGCATCTGTGTTTCACGTGAGTGTTGCGCAAGCTGTCTCTAGAGCATGCAAGTATGCGCGGGTCCAGCAGGCTTTCTGATATTTGTGCTCCAGAGCGAGATCACTCGCACTACTCAATACAACTTCTCTCGATATCACGATGCAGACCACACAACATACGTGACCCACTTTTTACCTTAAAACGCTATGAAGAAACACACATGTAGACATTCTAACCACCACTGACAAGGAAAACGACTACAACACTGTCATGTCACAAAATAAAGGGGTTTTAAACTACACATCATCATGCTTACTTTTCTCCCTTTTTCTCCCAATTCGGAATGCCCAATTCCCAATGCGCAGTGACTCAATCCGGGTGGCGGAGGACGAATCTCAGTTGCCTCCGCGTCTGAGACCGTCAATCCGCGCATCTTATCACGTGGCTTGTTGAGCGCGTTACCACAGAGATATAGTGCGTGTGGAGGCTTCACGCTATTCTCTGCAGCATCCACGCTCGACTCACCACACGCCCCACTGAGAGCGAGAACCACATTATAGCGACCACGAGGATGTTACCCCATGTGACTCTACCCTCCCTAGCAACCGGGCCAATTTGGTTGCTTAGGAGACCTGGCTGGAGTCACTCAGCACACCCTGGGTTCGAAGTCATGAACTCGCGACTCCAGTTGTGTTAGTCAGCGTCAATACTCGCTGAGTGACCCAGGCCCCCATCATCATGCTTACTAAAATTCTGTTTAATGATGTTTAATATTAGGGGGGACGGCCATGTTTGACCTATGATATTTATATATTCTCTATAGAGATGACTTAAATCATTAAGAGCCTAATGAAGTATTTATTTTCATTGGATTTTCTTTAGTTATTATTTTCTTTGTTGCATTGCTTTGAGAAGATCTCGAGTTTCTTGAGGAAATGTATTAATAATAATAATAATAATAATAATAATAATAATAATAATAATAATAATAACACAAGTCAACAACAGACTGAAATGTGGCGTAATGTATAATTTAGCATTATGGTGAAATTGATTTAAAACAAGAGTTGTTTTTTACTTTGACTATGTTTGTTAAGTTCCAAATAAAGAGAAAATTATATAAGAGGAGGTAGTTTTTATTTATTTATAAGTATTTAATTCACTGACTAGATCGTCCAAAAATAGGCTTACAGTATGGTTATTTAATATAAACCAATTCTTATTGATTTTCCAGAACAAAATCACTATATTGTGTCATGTTTCATATCATGATATACGATTTTGGTCATATCGCCCACCCCTATTAAAGACCACAACATAGACGTCACTGCTGTTTTAAAAAGTTTAATATTGCCATCTAAATGGCTGAATCTCACAAAGTAATTTCCAGGTCATATTTAACCCCAAAATCTAAAGGAAATAAAATCCATTATATTTTTCTCAACGGAATGGTCCCATTAGATTTTAGTTACTGTTATGTAGTATTTTTAAATGTATAAATAAAGTACTATTTAAAGGCAGTATATGCAATCACATACTAAAATAACTGACAACATGATGTAGACTTTACACTTGACATGTGCTTAATGTTACAATCTTAAATGGTCCTCAAAATAGCCTTTTTTTTCATGCAAAATGTAATTTCGTTTTTTATTTATTTATTTATTTATTTATTTGACCGGCTTTGTGAGATTCACCCAAACAAGTGTTAAATGTCTGTTGTAATGCTATCTTTCTCTGTTATCAGTATGGTTATTCTGTACCTGAGATTCGGCTCCAAGGCTCTGCAGGATAACTTTGTAGCAGAACTTTCTACACACTACCAGAATTATATCCTTTATTACATTTAACAACTAATTTTAACCAGAAATGTTATTCCTAAACAAAAATAGAAATGTAAAGATAAATATTGTGCACTTCTTTGCTTGTTTATGATTACACACAGGAAATTCGACTCGTCCCTCCTTTATAAAAGCACAAATGTGTGTTCCAGTGAGACACTTACAATGGAAGTCAATGGGGTCAATAATCTGTAAACATTAAAATACTCACTGTTTCAAAAGTATAGACACAAGACATAAACAATATGTGTGTTAACATGATTTTACTGTCATAAAATCACTTACTAACCACATCTGTGTAAAGTTATAGACAATTTACAACTTTGTTGCTATGACGACGTAACGCTGTAAACCCCGAAATCCCGCAAAAACAATGATTTGAAGAACTTTACAGCTCAAATAATACACGAGTTTTAACAGAAGAATTAATGTAAGTGCTTTAATAGCCTCCTGAGACCCGAGCATGTCTGTTGTGTGCATTTTCCATTTTATTTTTGTATTTATAACTAGTAGCACCTAATAAACATGCAATCATTTTTTTTTAAAACCAAATAGTTTTCCTAAACATTTATGTCCTCATATGTGGACAGCGGGACTAAGTTGTGAAATTTTAAATAACACAAAACTATAGAAAGTCTGATTTTATTTCATCAAATTGTTTATTATGTTTCCAGGAGTGTTGATTATTCATGTATTTGAGATGTTAATCAGAAATTAGCATAATTAATTCTGATTCAAAGTAATGTCCAGCATCATCCAATCACTGTCAAACATGTTAAAATAAAATGATACATTATAAATTCTGAATCTATGTACTGATTATCATTGTCACATGTCTGTCAAACATGTTGAGTGATCCAAACATCATCTGCAGCCTGAAACTGAACTTTTGATCAGATTTTAGGAGTGAATGCACTTAACTGCATAGAGAGCTATAGGATGCTCCCTTGCTCCCTATTTAGTGAATGACTTAACTGTCAGTGTGCTGTCTGTCTGCACTGGTCTCAGAACAGTTTGAAATGCACCTTATTTTCATCCTAACTCCATATAAAGCCTCTGAAAGACACATTTATCAGCTTTTGCATGAATACATTTATTCTCAATGTGATAATGTTCAGTAAATATAGGAATGCATTTACTAATGTTAGTGAATAGAACCGTATTGTGCAGTGATGACAAAATAAAATATAACAAATTATATTAAAATGAAGCAAAATGACCCACAGATGTGTTAGAGTTGAAAGTTCTTCAAAATAACTAACATTTCAACTTTTGTGGGAATAATGACCCAATATCCACGTATGTGGACATCATGTTTATCAGCGCGCCAAAGCGCAAAAAAATGAACGAAATATTTAAAGCGGCATATCAAACGAAACTAGAGACACTACTCTTTACAACCAGACAGGTGTCAGTGAAAAAATTTGAAGAGATTTCTTAGCAGAGGCACTTTTGTTGGCGCTGTGCCCGTAAAAGCGCTTCACGGAAATCTACGTCATGTTGTTGTGTCACGTGACTCGGTGCGGCAGACCGTCTAGAGTCTTACAAACAGTATTCAGTCTGTTTTAATTAATTTATATTATGCGATGCATGTAGGGAATCCAAAATACCAAGTCCTCACATGAGACGGCGGAGTCGCACGAGGATAAAATTTTAAGCGTCACTTTTCTGCCTTTAAACCCTCCAAAAATTGTCCCCATTGACTTCCATTGTAAGTGCATCACTGGAACACAGAGTTCTGCGTGTTTTAAAGAAAAGGAAGAACGAGTCTAAATTAATTTTTGTGGTAATCAACATTATTATTTTATGGGGATTTGTATAAACTGTTTCAGCTTCACTCGGGTCATCAGTGATTTTCCTTAATGTTTCTTCACCAGCTGAATTTCTCTCTTTCTACGGCCTTCTCAACTTTTATCTCTACACGTTAGCGTTCGTCTACTCGCCCTCCAAAAACGCTCTTTACGGTGAGTTTATTTGCACTGTAAGACTATACAGAAAGAGTTTCATCAGTGAAACTGCAGAAAGATGAAGTCTATGTGCTCATTCTGTCTCCTGAATCGCAGATTCCCAGCTGAAAGATAATCCCGCCTTCTCCATGCTCAATGACTCGGATGATGAGGTCATTTACGGGTGTGTATCCCTCTTTAAATCTGTTTTCTAAGTAGGACGTTTAAAAGGATCATTTCTTGATGACTTGTGTTTTTTTAAAGGAGTGATTATGAAGAAATGCCTCTTCAAAACGGCCGTGCCATCAAAGCGACCGCCAAGTACCAGGATGAGAGTGAAAGCGACTGATCGGACTTCTGATGGGATGAAAGTAAAACTGGTCCACTCGTGTATTTTTAGCATCTGGCCTCTTTGGGGAATGTATATAGACTCATTGTTGAAATAATGCCAGTGTCATTATATACTTTGTGTACATGCCTATATATATTTTTAGAGAGAATGGTGAGGTGCCCTGATGAGGTGTTTACTAGGTGGAGATTTCGTAAGATACCACCATAAATGCATTTCTGATTGGTCGCACAGTGGCAGCGAACAGAAGCGTGCAGATATGTATGATAAAGCTGATTTAATTACTGAAAATCAACTCTTTTTCAACCACTGTCTGCACATGTCTGGAGTGCCAATATAGAGATCTGAAGTGCTCGTCTGATTTATTATTATTTTTATTTTTCTTGAATGAAGAAGGTATAGGGGTGAATCTCAGTCAAAAGAAAAAATAAGTAAATGATATGTTGCATAAACAGCCAATTTAAGGACCGTTACGAGTTTTCATGGCATTTATGCACACATCTTCCCCACCGGTCTCGGTGCACTACTGTAATGTGAAACAAAGGGATATATTAAAGTACTTTTGGTTAATTGTCAGGACGTTTCTTTGTGAGATTCACCCGCACTGGATGCCGTCCAGTTTTACATTCCAAAAAAAAAATGTATTTTCTCACATTCCATTGTTATTTGATGTGCCTGCGAACGTGTTTCTGTTGTGTATTATTTTGTGGATCATACCTGAGTTATTCTTAATGACATCACTATGTATTAAATAGGAAAGCTGGTTCTTCATGGTCAGATTTGTGATCCGGCTGGACAAAAAATAACGGCTTGTTTTTGTAAGCACTGTTCACTTATTGTCTTACGTACTGTTTTATTTGTTTGGAGGTCTGTGCTCGACACGACTGATTTCAGAGATGTTTGCAGACAGTGATGCACAACATCAGCTGTTTGTGGACTGTAGTACTGTACCTTATAATGCTTCTAAAATGTCATTTTGCTTCACAGATGTACCTTTACATGAGTTTGGGTTAGGAGAAGGATGTTTAATTTGTCGCACAGTTGCATATGTCAAATGAGCTGCTGAACTTAAAGGGATATTTCACACAAAAATGAAAATTCTGTCATTATTTACTCAACCTCATGCTGTTCCAGACCACAAAAGGAGATGTTAGAGTGGACAAACCAAGTCAGTTTCCATGCATTTTGATAGTGACTGAGGCTGATATTCTGCCTAACATCTCATTTTGTGTTCCATATTTGTGTGGTGATTTATTCCTTTAATGAAATGAGACACCACTACAAGTTGTTTGTTTTATGCGAGATGCCCGGTTCTCTGTGCCTTTCAACATGAACAAAAGGTTATGCCCAGGCCTTGCTGACCTCTTGACCTCAGTCCAAACACTCCTGCGTTCAAACGCAAGTCCGAGGAGATTTCCTTCGGTTGCACTGTTGTGATGTATGAGGGAAAATGTTGTATAAAATGTTCATTAAATTTGTAAGACTGCGTCCTCACATGGAATACATGTACTTTTATTGCGTATGAAGGGGTTTGACTTTGTACAATAAAAAATATGCAGTATAGTAAGAATGTCTGATAATACAAATGGCAGTTTAAAAGCAAAAAAACCCAAACACTGAGCAGCAGGAAGCAGTGTTTGTAAGTTGATTATTTGCGAGCAGCTTATGTAGTTCTGTGTGTCGCTTTAAATGGCGAGTCCAAACACACTGATGATGCAGTACATGGATTTATTCTCCCATCTGACTGTACAACTGCCTGCAGAAGAACAGAAAGCTCTTTGAACTTGGACAGAAACAGTGTTATTGCATTTGCTCATGTCAGTAATTTATTTACTATTACTATTTACAGTTTTGGTTAGTGAACAAACCCCTAACTGGACGTTCTTACCATCTGTAGTGTTGTCCCAGAAACATGAGGAAGCCGACTGCAATCCAGCACCATTTTTCTGCATTATAATGCAGGTCACTGACAGGGAGAAGAAAATTAGTTTGTCATTACTAGGAAGAATAATACAGTACGGAGACCCTGAGAGGACAGGGTGGGAATTTTTTTCTGAAAATGTTTTACGTTCCCTCGCAATAAGTTTTACGTTCCCTCGCAATAGTTTTACGTTCCTTCTCAATAAGTTTTGCGTTCCCTCCCAATAAGTTTTGCGTTCCCTCCCAATAAGTTTTGCGTTCCCTCTCAATACGTTTTGCGTTCCCTCTCAATACGTTTTGCGTTCCCTCTCAATACGTTTTGCGTTCCCTCAATAGTTTTACGTTCCCTCTCAATACGTTTTGCGTTCCCTTCCAATACGTTTTGCGTTCCCTCTCAATACGTTTTGCGTTCCCTCTCAATACGTTTTGCGTTCCCTTTCAATAGTTTTGCGTTCCCTCCCAATAAGTTTTGCGTTCCCTCTCAATACGTTTTGCGTTCTCTCAATACGTTTTGTTCCCTCTCAATAAGTTTTGCGTTCTCTCTCAATAAGTTTCGCGTTCCCCCTCAATACGTTTTGCGTTCCCCCTCAATACGTTTTGCGTTCCTTCTCAATACGTTTTGCGTTCCCTCCCAATAAGTTTTGCGTTCCCTCAATAGTTTTACGTTCCCTCTCAATACGTTTTGTTCCCTCTCAATACGTTTTGCGTTCCCTCTCAATACGTTTTGCGTTCCCCCTCAATACGTTTTGCGTTCCCTCGCAATAAGTTTTCCTTTCCCTCTCAATTGTTTTGCGTTCCCTCGTAATACGTTTTGCATTCCCTCCCAATAAATTTACCATGGTTTTACTACAGTAACCATATTTTACCATGATATTCGTTGCAAAACCATAGTGATAATACAGGAAAACAAAAAATTAATAAAAATAACTTTGTGGGGATCATGGTTTTACCAAGAAAATACCATAGTTTACCTATGGATTTACTATATAATATTTTGTTCATTGTTAATTATACCTAATGCATTTACTAATGTTAACAAATGTAACATAATACAGTGCTACCAATATTGTAGACTAGTAACCATAGTTTCTTGGTCGAAAACTAAGAAGTAACCATGGCTGTTTTAGGCTAAGCTTTTTTTTTTTTTTTTTTTTTTTTACAGAAACTATGGTTTTACTATAGTAACTATGAAAAGTAACTTTTTTTTTTTTTTTTTGGTGGAAAGCATGCTTTAAATACAGTATAAGGTATACATATAGTAAACATTGTTTTTTACTATAGATTAACAATGGTTAATGTTGTGGTTTATATAGTTTTACTACAAATACCATGGTATACCACAAAATTATGATTTTTATTACCATAGTTTGTTTTCCTGTATTACTACTATGATTTTACTATGAATAATAAAAGGTGAATATAAAAAGGGCACTATGAAGGGAACAACCCTACATGATAAAAGATAGTTACCAATATATTTGAAAGGTTTGCCCAGTTTACTGAGTTGACTCAAGCAGTGCTCCACCACATTCGATGTCCACTGATTCACTCGGTTGTGCTGATACACGTTTCCTCCAATGACTCCTTCAACAGACTTCAAAAACACGTGGAGAATAAACAGCTTTTACACATCAACTGAAAACAATATGTGAACAAACACTATAATAAATGAATTAAAACACACCTCTTTAACAATACTGCTCACTTCATCCACCACGAAGGCAGTCTAAAGGAAAACAAATAAAAAAAAAAAACATTTAAATCAAAATATCGATCTGTTATGGTCCATTTGTTGTTGGTGAAAATGTTCAGGCTAATCAACTGTTAGAGGATTTTTTAACAACAACACAGATTGTAAGAAAAACTGTAACAAAAGACTGTCTACAGCAAATATATGATGTAATATTAAAGTCATCTGATCGCTTTGACCTCTTCTGCACTGTGAAAATCATCCATGGTTTTGTGTTTTTGTCCGTCGAAGCCTCTGCGGTTGTCATGGAAATAGGCAAAACACAAAACGGTACAACGCGTTACGGTCAACTAGCGTGTTACGACAGTAAGTCACCGTTTGCGGACACCATACAAATGAATGGGGGCAGAGACTGTTTATTTAGGGGAGATGGGCTACTTTTATTAAAATGAATGAGGGCAGAGACCGTTTATTTATGGAAATGGGCTACTTGTAGTGTAATGACTGGGGGCAAAGACTGTTTATTTAGTTGGCATTGGTTACTTCTATTAAAATGACTGGGGCAAAGACTGTTGATTTAGGGGAGATGGGCTACTTCTATTAAAATGACTGGGGGCAAAGACTGTTTATTTAATAGAGATGGGCTTCTTCTATTAAAATGAATAAGAGAAATTGGAACAGTCAACGGATGTAGAAAGGAAGTCCCGCCTCACAGGTAAAAAAGCCAATCACCTTTTAGAAATCACCTGTCAATCATCTCAAGAACGCGCATGCACATTAGCTGCACAAGCCGGGAAAATTTTGTTTTTGAGCGTAATTTGAGGTAAAGAAGCACAATTTATGATACCAGCGATGTCAGATTTTACTGCTGGTTTGAAACATGTTCTTTGGTCGTAATCTTGACCAACCGTTTTTGAGATTTCGTTCTTCTCCCATTCAAGAAGATAGGAGCTGCACCAGCACGACTGGAAATAGCCTCCCGGTTAAAGATGGCCGACAGTGGTGAGAGGCTCGCTGAAATGTCTCAAAGTAGCTAAATCACGCGATGACGTCATTTATTGCGTAAGATGTCAAATTTACATATGTAAATAGTAAAGAGATACGGCAATTCTTTAAAGTTGTAGAACCATATGTTTTTTTTGTTGTTGTTTTTTTTTATTGAACTAATGATTTAACAATTAGTATTTAACTACTAATCATTTAGCTATCACTAATTGAATTTGTCAAACCTTCAGACAGTGGGGGATTTCTATATATATATATATATTTATTTCTTTTGTTTTGTAATTAAACTGCATTATTTTATTTTTTTTACTTTTTTTTTTTTTTTATCTGTAATATATCTTATTTTTGAACATATACTTGTGCCAGTGTTACTAACATTAAAACATTGGGTGAATCACTAAATAAGATAATCAGAAAAGGATAACGGAACTTAAGGACAAGCTGAATGAAGCTGAAAGGTACCAAAGATGGTGGAACTTGAGGCTGTACAGATTGACAGAACAGGAAGGCGCAGGTGGTTGAAATCTGCCACTCTATAGCAAAGTGTTTCTAGCAAGTCCACTTTGAGGCTGTTTCCAGTCATGCCAGTGCAGCTCCTATCTACTTGAATGGGGAAAGACCAAAAAACTTTTTTCAAAAGAAGAGAAGTTTTAGACGACTTCTTATTGCTGGTCAGTGTGATCACAGAGTCATACATTTTTTTTTAAGGATATTCCAAGTTAAGCTCAATCAACAACATCTGTGGTGTAATGCTGATTACCAAAAAAATTAATTTCGACTCTTCCCTCCTTTTCTTTAAAAAAAGCTAAAATGGTAAAGATGGGTGGATCGATCCTAAAGTATCGATACTTCTGATACTGATGTTGTATCAAAAATATCAATCCTCACACAAAAATATTGATTCTAACATAATATATATATATATATATATACAGATACAGTTGAAGTCAGAAATGTACATATACCTTAGCCAAATACATTTAAACTCAGTTTTTCACAATTCCTGACATTTAATCGTAGAAAACATTCCGTTTTAGGTCAGTTAGGATCACTACTTTATTTTAAGAATGTGAAATGTCAGAATAATAGTAGAGAGAATGATTTATTTCAGCTTTTATTTCTTTCATCACATTCCCAGTGGGTCAGAAGTTTACATACACTTTGTTAGTATTTGGTAGCATTGCCTTTAAATTGTTTAACTTGGGTCAAATGTTTTGGGTATCCTTCCACAAGCTTCTCACAATAAGTTGCTGGAATTTTGTCCCATTCCTCCAGACAGAACTGGTGTAACTGAGTCAGGTTTGTAGACCTCCTTGCTCACACACGCTTTCAGTTCTGCCCACAAATTTTCTATCAGATTGAGGTCAGGGCTTTGTGATGGCCACTCCAATACCTTGACTTTGTTGTCCTTAAGCCCTTTTGTCACAACTTTGGAGGTATGCTTGGGGTCATTGTCCATTTGGAAGACCCATTTGCGACCGAGCTTTAACTTCCTGGCTGATGTCTTGAGATGTTGCTTCAATATATCCACATAATTTTCCTTCCTCGTGATTCCATCTATTTTTTTTAAGTGCACCAGTCCCTCCTGCAGCAAAGCACCCCCACAACATGATGCTGCCACCCCCATGCTTCACGGTTGGGATGGTGTTCTTCGGCTTGCAAGCCTCACCCTTTTTCCTCCAAACATAACGATGGTCATTATGGCCAAACAGTTCAATATTTGTTTCATCAGACCAGAGGACATTTCTCCAAAAGTAAGATCTTTGTCCCCATGTGCACTTGCAAACTGTAGTCTGGCTTTTTTATGGCGGTTTTGGAGCAGTGGCTTCTTCCTTGCTGAGCAGCCTTTCAGGTTATGTCGATATAGGACTCGTTTTTACTGTGGATATAGATACTTGTCTACCTGTTTCCTCCAGCATCTTCACAAGGTCCTTTGCTGTTGTCCTGGGATTGATTTGCACTTTTCACACCAAATTACGTTCATCTGTAGGAGACAGAATGTGTCTCCTTCCTGAGCGGTATGATGGCTGTGTGGTCCCATGGTGTTTATACTTGTGTACTATTGTTTGTACAGATGAACGTGGAACCTTCAGGCGTTTGGAAATTGCTCCCAAGGATGAACCAGACTTGTGGAGGTCCACAATTTGTTTTGCTGATTTCTTTTATTTTCCCATGATGTCAATCAAAGAGGCACTGAGTTTGAAGGTAGACCTTAAAATACATCCACAGGTACACCTCCAATTCAGTACACCTCCTATCAGAAGCTAATTGTCTAAAGGCTTGACATCATTTTCTGGCATTTTCCAAGCTGCTTAAAGGCACAGTTAACTAATATTTAATCTGTGGAGTGGTTAAAAAATGAGTTTTAATGACTTCAACCTAAGTGTATGTAAACTTCTGACTTCAACTGTATATATATATATATATATATATATATATATATATATATATATATATATATATATATATATATATTATTATTATTATTATTATTATTATTATTATTGTTTTTTGGCTGAACCCATGGTTTTACTACAGTAATATTGTAGTAATAACCATGGTTAATTGTGTGATAACTATGGTTTAACTAAATACTATCGATAAACTATAATTACTGTATTGAAACCATGGTTAATATTTGTAAGGGTAAACAAAACAGAAGTATAATAATTTTCTGTTTAGGCTCACAAATGTAAAAAAAAAAAAAAAAAAAATAATAATAATAATAATAATTACTTAAAATAATATTATAAATTACCCATTTTATCCCAAGAAATCGCAAATAAATAATAAATAATAATCATAAAAAAAAATCATTAATAGAAGTAACGGTATTGACGATATTGGACTTGAAATTATTGGTATCGGATCGAAAAGAAAATAAGTGGTATCGCCCATCCCTATAAAATCTCGGTCACAGCGAGACACTTACAATGGAAGTCAATGGGGCCAATTTTTAGAGTGTTTAAAGGCAGAAATGTGAATATTATAGTGTTATGAAAGCACTTACATTAATTCTTCTGTTAAAACTCCTGTATTATTTGAGCTGTAAATTTGTTTAAATAATCGTTTTTAGTCGTTTTAGGGTTTGTTGACAGTTTCTTTTCTTTTTTTTGCACACAAATAATGAAACAGAAGCAGATTTAAAGGTAATACAAAAGTAAAACAATATTAGACATCTATAGAAATGGTTTTATTTAGATTTATGCTGAACCTTTTGTAGCGAAATCCCGCAACTGCTCTGTCGCTGGGGCAACAGTCATGATTGATCGCTCAAACTAGCCAATAAAAACGGCTCTAGGAAGACCCGCCCCTTCGGAAGAGGATTGACGTCAGGATTCTCCGGCCTGCCACTTCCTCTTTCACAGTGGCCGTCAGCGAGAGACACCATGAAGGCGTCTGGCACAGTACGTAAAACCCTTTAAAAACCAGCACACAGGCTCTTTGAGCTCATACACATAGCTCGGAAACACTCATAAGGCACTTAACCCTCTATACGAGTGAGTTTGTGCAGTATATATTGAGGATAAATGTATTAAAATGTGTTTGAAGTGTAGCGCGAGACGGACATGGCGGCTCAAGAATGAGTCCACGTGTTCATCATCATCATTATAATTAATATTGTAGATGTTAAACACTATTTCATCAGATCTGTTTATTGTTCAAACCGTTTTAATCAGCTTGCGTGCTTTAGTTTCACTATGATCTATCGAATCCTTAGTGCACTTATCATATGCAGAAATTGTTGACCATGTATGCTTTTGAATCATGACTATATACTTTGTTTATTCTTCATTTGGTGTAGTCGTATTGTCAATGTATATTAATTTATTCTGGTTAGCTATCTTACCGGGTAGAAAAACTTTATTTAGATACCTTTTAAATATCTCTCCTGCAAGAGGGAAGCAAACAAAATCCTCAGAATTAATAAACAAATGCCTAATATTAGAAAAATAAGTAACTTAACAGTTCTAACACACCTAAACTAGCTTGTCATTGTCTTTGGGTTAACTTAAATTGCAATTATACTCTCGGTACGGTGTACATGCAATAATTTTGTGCCTAAATAAACTTAAGAGTGTCAGTTGTGCACATAAACCCAAAGGTCACGACCTCCTGATGCCCTGGCTATGTGTGGTAAAGAAAGATTGAACCTTGTCGGCTTTCACTGGCTGTCAAATGTGCCACTGAAAGTGAATTCAAGGTGCGACAAGCTGCTGAATTTCCAGGTGTTGGATGATCGAGTATTTTTGATAAAGGTTTGACGTCTGAATGTCTGTGTTCCTCTCTTCCAGCTTCGGGAGTATAAGGTCGTTGGGCGTCTGTTGCCCTCTGCTAAGAACCCCGCACCCCCTCTGTACCGCATGAGGATTTTCGCCCCAAACCATGTGGTGGCCAAGTCTCGCTTCTGGTACTTCGTCTCCCAGCTGAGGAAGATGAAGAAGGCATCCGGAGAGACCGTCTACTGCGGCCTGGTGCGAACACTGCGTTTCCTGTCAATAAACTAGAAGTGTTTTGATATGTTTTCTATGTTAAAACCTAAACCTGCGTTCTGTTTATGATCAGGTTCATGAGAAATCCCCCCTCAAGGTGAAAAACTTTGGCATCTGGCTGCGTTACGACTCTCGCAGTGGAACCCACAACATGTACCGCGAGTACAGAGACCTGACCACCTCTGGAGCCGTCACTCAGTGCTGTGAGTTTCTCATATACTTATTTACTCACCCTCATGCCATCTCAGATGTGTATGACTATCTTCTGCAGAACATGAAGATTTTCAGAAGAACATCTCAGCTCTGTAGGTCCATACAATGCAAGTGAATGGTGACCAGAACTTGCTCCAAAAAGCAAATAAAGTCAGCATAGACGTCCATATGACTAAAGTGGTTTTTTTTTGTTTTTTGTTTTCGCCCAATTTGGAATGCCCAATTCCCAATGCGCTCTAAGTCCTCGTGGTGGCGTAGAGACTCGCCTCAATCCGGGTGGCGGAGGATGAATCCCAGTTGCCTCCGCATCTGAGACCAACCTGCGCATCTTATCACGTGGCTTGTTGAGTGTGTTGCCACGGAGACATAGCGCATATGGAGGCTTCACGCCATCCACCGTGGCATCCACGCACAACTCACCACACACCCCACTGAGAACGAACCATGTTATAGCGACCACGAGGAGGTTACCCCATGTGACTCTACGCTCCCTAGCAACTGGGCCAATTTGGTTGCTTAGGAGACCTGGCTGGAGTCACTCAGCATGCCCTGGGATTCGAACTAGTGAACTCCAGGTGTGGTAGCCAGTGTCTTTTACCACTGAGCTACCCAGGCCCCTGGCGACTTCAGTGGTTAAATCAATAGCCACTTTTCCAATATAGGGCCATTGCGAGCCAGTGTTTCAACTGGCCAGCCGGGGCCAAAAGCCTTGAGCCGCAAGACCAAAATCGATCTGGATTCCCACCATCGGGCCAATAACTCTGCAGCGTTGCCCAAAAACCCGCCCTTAATACACTGCTGCGGTGCCAACGTCACACACCCGGCCAAGAGGGAAGCTCAAGCTGAGGTATCTATAATATCCAATTTATATAAAATGTAAACAGCAAGATAAGTTAGCGTTGACAACACACCGTCTGTAACTACCATGGTGTCCCGAATGGTCTCTGCACTAACAGCGGGACGATGTCCCAGCACACCGTCAATGAAAGTTCACCGAACCATGGAAAGTCATTTCTTTGGGCACCGCTTTGTCTGTTGGCCGTTTTAACAGATTTGTACTGTGCCCGCATTTAAAAAAAAAAAAAAAAAAAAATTCCCAAACCTGTTCAGTTGTGCGCTGGATACAAAACCTCCGGAAGTTTGGCGAAACATCGCCTTTGACATTGAACCCTCCTCAATCCCCAGTTGGCCTTGTTTGGCCCAAGGGTGATCGGCAGGCCAAAGGCCGCTGGCCCCGAGAATGCCCCAAGAAGGCACGATGAAGCCCCGGAAGTGACAATGGGAACGCAGCTGGCCCTGGCACGCACTAGCACACCCTCGTTTGGTCCGATAGTGTAAATGTGGCTAATGTCTTCTGAAGCAATCCAGTTGGTTTTGGTTCAGAACAGACCAAAATGTAACTTCTTTTTGACTATAAATCTTGTCATTACAGCCTCAAGGCACGATCATAATTTTAAGCTCGAGTACACTTCCTAGTACTTGATGCGCAGAGCGCTAGAAAGTGTAATAGTGATTGCCAAGGAGACTGCAGATGTCATGATTTATAGTCAGAAAGGTGTTTTGGTCTGTTCTCACCCAGAACCCATTGGATCACTTAAGAAAACGTGGATTAAACCACTGGAGTCTTATGAAATACTTTTAGGCTGCATTTATATGCTTTTTGGAGCTTCAAAGTTCTGGCCACCATTCACTTGCATTTTTGGGTGAACTATTCCTTTAAGAAACCAGTTCAATCGGTTTTTAGTATACTTAAACACCCGTCCGTGCTGCATTAGTGCATCAGTATTATCAGCATTGTTTATGAATTTGGAGTCAGTCGTTTATGATGAATTCGCACACAAACCCGAAGGTCACGACCTCTTGATGGTGATGCCCTTGCTATGTGTGCGTAAAGAAAGATTGAACCTTGTCGCCTTTCATTGGCTGTCAAATGTGCCATTGAAAGTGAATTCAAGGTGCGACAAGCTTCTAGATATTCGTTTTGACCTATCATCTTAATCATTATTTATTCTTTAATATGGGATTTACCTGTTGCTGCACACGTCTTGTTTCCCTGTCAGTGTTTACTCCATAAAGACTCATGTTTTTCATGTTGTTCAGATCGTGATATGGGTGCCAGACATCGTGCTCGCGCTCACTCCATTCAGATTATGAAGGTGCAGGTGATCGCAGCCAACAAGTGCCGCAGACCCGCCATCAAGCAGTTCCACGTGAGTACACGCGTTCAGATCACCGTTCATTCTGTTGTGGGTGATGAAACTGTATTTGCTCACAAAACTCTACATGGGGAAGAAACGCTTTATTAATATTGTGTCTCTGTGCAATAGGACTCCAAGATCAAGTTCCCTCTGCCTCACAGGGTTCTGCGCCGCCAGCACAAGCCCCGTTTCACCACCAAGAGACCAAACACTTTCTTTTAAAGTGTATATTTGTGCTTTTCACATTACTGGCAAATAAAAAAATCAACTTGGAAAAATTAATTTATGTGATTCTGAATTTTTGTGATTTACGAAGTGAAATTCTTTGCATATGAATATGAATTTATGAGTGGTGAAAGGGTAAATCCCACAAAGCCTGTCATCGTACAGGTCACATTTCACAAAAATGATATTTTGCATTAAAAATAATGCGTTTCCCTCCAAATACTCATTACTGTAGTGTGAAAAAGATGTAAAATTGTGACGTGGTAGTGTTTTTACTGTCTTCAATTTATGCAAATTCAACAAAACATGGCACTACTGTTTTTATTAAAGGGGCAGTTCACCCAAAAAATGAAAATTCTCTCCTTTCCTCCCCCTCATGCCATCCCAGATGTGTCTGACTTTCTTTTGCAGAACACAAATGAAGATTTTTAGAAGATTTTTTTTTTTCAGCTCTGTTGGTCCATACAATGCAAGTGAATGGTGACCAGAACTTTGAAGCTCCAAAAAACACAAAGGCAGCATAAAAGTAATCCATACGACTCCAGTGGTTTAATCAATATCTTCAGAAGTGATATAAGTGTGGGTGAGAAACAGATCAATATTTATATTATATGCACAAAGGATGCGAAAGTGAAACTGGAGATTTATAGTAAAAAAAGAACTAGAATATTGATCTGTTTCTCACCCTCACCTATCATATCAATTCTGAAGACATGGATTAAACCACTGGATTCTCATGGATTACTTTTATGCTGCCTTTATGTGTTTTTTGGAGCTTCAAAATTCTGGTCACCATTCACTTGCATTGTACGGACCTACAAAGCGGAAATATTCTTCTAAAAATCTTTGTGTTCTGCAGAAGAAAGAAAGTCAGACACATCTGGGATGGCATGAGGGTGAGTAAATGATGAGAATTTTCATTTTTGGGTGAACTGTCCCTTTAAGAGAAACTGTCCCCATTCTTAATGATGTCTTAAAGATCATATTTATATTGCTATACCTTTAATACCAATGACAGCAGTACACCAAACGTAGTTTAAAAGTCACTTTTTGGTGAGAGTTACTTAAAAGAAAAAAAAATGTTTTGAAAATGTTCTGCATTTCTCACTTTCCACCACAAGATAGCAGTATTTCGCCACGTTCTGAAAGCATGTCATTTTACTCAAATTCTGTTTTTTACTAGCATTCAAATAATGTCATTATTGCCCCAGTGCTTAGTAACCATCGTATAAATAACCACCGAATCATATGAGACCGTGTCATCTCTGCAATAGATGTGAATATTAAATATCATATTTCTGTCTCAGCCAGGGGCGTAGAACACGAAGGGGATGTGGGGGGTCGTGTCTCACTTTCAATAAAACCAAAGTTTGTTCCTGTGTTTATGTCTTTCATACAGCAAATGTGTAAAAGCAAAAGTTAAAATTCACTGGTCAATCATGTAATTAACTAGATAAGAATTTTTAATCGATTGACAGCCCTAAAAATACATATTTTATTTATGTTCGTCTAGCGATAAACATTCTGTCACCCTCACTTTTGAAATGATTGCTACACCCCTGATCTCAGCATTGTCTTTTCTCAATGCTTCTTTCCCCAGCTGCTCTTGAATTAACAGTTAAATTATCAGGGAAATAGCTCAAAAATTTCGGCCTTTTTTACTCATACAAAAATATCAGAATATTGGCTTGGAATGACATGAGGAACAGTAGATATTCAAATCTCAGTGTGGATTTATGAGTCAAATAAAGTCTTTGGTAAACATTACTGAAAGATACTGGACGTTTTTTTTCAACAAACATGAATTACACACAGTCATACCCCAAACATAAATTCTGAGGCCGCCATGTTTTATAATAACAAGTTGCTAGATAAGAACTACAACGGCTTTCTGTTTCGTTAGGCAAGTTCACTCGCATGCTTGTGGTATTTGTAGTCCTTATCTAGCAACTCGTTAGCGTCACATGACGGCTTAAAAAATCATGTTTGAGGTATTATTGTGTGTAATTAATATTTGTAAAACAAAGTATCTTCAATTAAAGTTGACCACAGACTTTATTTTACTCATGAATAAATAAATAAAAAAACACAATTGTGAAAACCCAACGGTCAACGGATGTAGACGGAAGTCCCGCCTCACAGGTAAAAGAGCCATTCACCTTTTAGATACAGACATCGCCTGTCAATCAACTCGAGAACGCGCATGCGCATTAGCTATACAAACCGGGAAAATTACGTCTTTTTAGCGTTATCTGAGGTAAAGAAACACAGTTTATGATTCCAGTATTGTCAGATTTTATTGCTGATTTTAAATATGTTCTTTGGTCGTAATCTTGACCAACGGTTATTGTGATTTTGGTCTTTCCCCATTCAAGTAGATAGGAGCTGCAGTGTCATAACTGGAATTATCCTCCCGAGATTGATTTGACAGTGGACTGACTTGCTAGAGACACTTTGAGGGAACCCATGGCGAATTAGTCTTCTTGGGTTGTCTACAAACTGACATCATGGATGAGCACAACAGTCTGGTTCCATTCATTTTTTCCATAGACGAATTGAGTTTTAATGATAACTTATATATCTTTAAAGACAGACCTGCTTAAAGCTTTGAGGTTGTTCATCAATGATACAGTATATGCCTCTTTTGAAGCAATCGGTTCACTTTATTTGAACGCCGTTGTTTAAAAATTGTGTTTAATAGCGGAATTCCTGGTTAAGAACTACACTACCCATGCTCCAGCAGAGAAAGATCCACCAATCAGAGAACCGTGGCCAACAAAGCCTGCTAAAGGAGTCCAGCAGCGACCACCCACTCCCGTGAGTCGCTCACCCTTCATCTTCAAACTACTTATATATTTGTATACAGTTGAAGTCAGAAGTTTACACTTGGGTTGAATTCATTAAAACTCATTTTTTAATCACTCCACAGATTAAATATTAGCAAACTATAGATTTGGCAAGTCGTTTAGGACATCTACTTTGTGCATGACACGAGTAATTTTTCCAACAATTGTTTACAGACAGATTGTTTCACTTTTAATTGACTATATCACAATTCCAGTGGGTCAGAAGTTTACATACACTAAAGTTAACTGTGCCTTTAAGCAGCTTGGAAAATTCCGGAAAATGATGTGAAGCCTTTAGACAATTAGCTTCTGACAGGAGGTGTACTGAACTGGAGGTGTACCTGTGGATGTATTTTAAGGTCTACCTTCAAACTCAGTGCCTCTTTGCTTGACATCATAGGAAAATCAAAAGAAATCAGACAAGACCTCAGAAAAAAAATTGTGGACCTCCACAAGTCTGGTTCATCCTTGGGAGCAATTTCTAAACGCCTGAAGGTACCACGTTCATCTGTACAAACAATAGTACGCATCATACCGCTCAGGAAGGAGACGCATTCGGTCTCCTAGAGATGAACGTAGTTTGGTGCGAAAAGTGCAAATCAATCCCAGAACAACAGCAAAGGACCTTGTGAAGATGCTGGAGGAAACAGGTAAACAAGTATCTATATCCACAGTAAAATGAGTCCTATATCAACATAACCTGAAAGGCTGCTCAGCAAGGAAGAAGCCACTGCTCCAAAACCACCATAAAAAAAGCCAGACTACAGTTTACAAGTGCACATGGGGACAAAGATCTTACTTTTGGAGAAATGTCATCTGGTCTGATGAAACAAAAATTGAACTGTTTGGCCATAATGACCATTGTTATGTTTGGAGGAAAAAGGGTGAGGTTTGCAAGCTGAAGAACACCATCCCAACCGTGAAGCATGGGGGTGGCAGCATCATGTTGAGGGGGTGCTTTGCTGCAGGAGGGACTGGTGCACTTCACAAAATAGATGGCATCATGAGGAAGGAAAATTATGTGGATATATTGAAGCAACATCTCAAGACATCAGCCAGGAAGGTAAAGCTCGGTCGCAAATGGGTCTTCCAAATGGACAATGACCCCAAGCATACCTCCAAAGTTGTGGCAAAATGGCTTAAGGACAACAAAGTCAAGGTATTGGAGAGGCCATCACAAAACCCTGACCTCAATCTGAAAATTAGTTGACCAATAGTTGAAAATTTGTGTCCAGAACTGAAAAAGTGTGTGTTAGCAAGGAGGCCTACAAACCTGACATTTCTGGTTTAAACATTTGAAGTGTATAGTTACCTCACTATGGTTCTGCACATTTTGGGAAATACAGAAGGTCATAGGTGTTCTATGCATACAGACAATGTATTACTGCACATAGTATGCATACTGTAGGAGTATGAGTAATTTGGTAACGTGCTTTTTATGAGTGACACTTTCACGAATGTCAGCGTTAGTCAATCACACACCTGTCACCTGAAAACAACCACCTCAAGAGATTTGAAGGACTGTGTCGTGGTGTGTCGGGCGAGTTTGTGGATTTGGCGGATGGCAGGTTTACTGATCTGTGGGTTGGGGTGGTGGGCATACTGTTTGGTGATTTCCCCTCGGGACGGCACTTTCCAGGAACCTTCCCCAGTAAGGGGGCGAACACCCAAACCTCAAGCCACAGATTCCACTGTGCATAAAAGCTCTCGGTTCAGACAGCTTACCGGCAGGTATGTGTGTGTGTGTGTTTGTGTTTATAGGGAGAAAAGTGTAAGGCCACAAATCAGACTTTCACCAGGTTGGTCCAGCAAGGACAACTGAGGTGAATCCTATGGATTCTGAGACACCAGAGATGCGGTGATGCTTGAAGGGACACTTTATAGTATGGTAGTTTGCTTTTGTAAACACAACCAGAATAGCAAACTGCCATACTAGTCCTACTGCAGCTTTTTCTTGATGTCGTTTATAACGTTAAAACTCTGTCATGAAACTGTCATGGTCAGAAAAGAGTAAATACATGAAAACACACTCATGTATTAGTGATCCGGCAGCACTGAGGTGGCTCTCCCACACATTACCTTAGTAAGAACAGCTGACCTAGCAGTACGCGGCCCAGGACAGCCGATTTGATTGATTGGATGTAAAGTTCCCACATTCAGAGACAACAAGCGGTTCACAGGATGTACAGTCAAAGAAAGGCATGTCTAAACCTCCCACTGCGGTATTGCTTTAACTCCCGGTCAAAGTATAATGTTTTTGAGACACCGGCGGCGAATGAAAACCTACGAATGACTGACTGACCTCACACACAGATTGAAAA
Source organism: Myxocyprinus asiaticus (assembly GCF_019703515.2). Classification (NCBI taxonomy): domain Eukaryota; kingdom Metazoa; phylum Chordata; class Actinopteri; order Cypriniformes; family Catostomidae; genus Myxocyprinus; species Myxocyprinus asiaticus. The sequence goes on along the minus strand of NC_059388.1, from coordinate 31,704,026 downwards.
AGAGAGAAAATCAACATGGAAAAGAAAAAATAATTAAATAGGACATTTCATGCTGGAGTATTAAAGCAAATGGCTGTATGTGAATGATCAGAAAAGCATAAAAACATACAAGTCTTACTAATTCTGCAGTATTTATACTATGCACAGTATGCACATTTTTAGTGTGCATAGAATACTTGGATGATCTACTAAATTTCCCAAAAGGTGCAAAGCGCACTGTGTGGAATACACATTGCATTGTGCACAAAATTTAGATTAAAAAATGCTAAATAAAACAAGTATTTATCTCTAAGTTGACGTATGTAGGGTTAAAAAATAATAAGCAGTAAACAGTATATACTGCACAGTATTTAGTTAGTAGTGAGCTAGGCTATATCCGGAATGCACAGTATATACTGTATACTGCATACTATTTCTTAAATATGTCAAACTATGCAGTATGCAATAAAAACATTTCAAACTAGTATATTAATGAGAAGTGTAGGGTGTAATCTGATTACAAAGTAATTACTTTACTTTTAAAGGAAAAAAATTAGTGTAACACATTGCATTTTAAATTTTTGTAATCCGATTGCAGTTACTCACCTTCAGTTATTACTTTTAACCTTGTGCGACCGTGTGTACACATGCGTGGACGTTGTATTTTGGCTTCGCTATATGCAACGCATTATTTAAATTAATTTAAACTGACTGATCTCAGTTCAGGAGACTCTGTGCTGTCAGTAAAGGGTTAAACTTTTGACACCGAGTCATGTGGCAGAACAACATGGCGCTGATCACAGCGGAGTTTGTCTTTGGGAGAAACGGCAACAAAACGGCATCTGGTAAGAAACCTCATTTAGTTTTTACATTGAAACCTGTTTGAGTCAAAAGATTAGAGTCTCTAGTTTCATACAATATGCCATTTTTAAAATTTGAGCAATTTATCGCGAAACGCCACGCTGCTGAACACAATGACCACGTATGTGGACAATAGCACAAGATTTTCATTAGAAATCGTATATTTACTGAACATTATCACATTGAGAATTTTTTTTGCTCTCAGAGGTTTTATATGGAGTTAGGATGAAAATAATGTGCATTTCGAACTGTTCTGAGACCAGTGCAGACAGACAGCACACTGGAGGTTAAGTCACTCACTAAATAGGGAGCAAGGGATCATCCTATAGCTCTCTATGCAGTTAAGTGCATTCACTCCTAAAATCTGATCAAAAGTTCAGTTTCAGGCTGCAGATGATGTTTGGATCACTCAACATGTTTGACAGACATGTGACAATGATAATCAGTACATAGATTCAGAATTTATAATGTATCATTTTATTTTAACATGATTGACAGTGATTGGATGATGCTGGACATTACTTTGAATCTGAATTAATTATGCTAATTTCTGATTAACATCTTAGAAACATGAATAATCAACACTCCTGGAAACATAATAAACAATTTGATTAAATTCAATCTCACTTTCTATAGCTTAGAGTTATTTAAAATATCACAACTTAGTCCCGCTGTCCACATATGTGAACATACATTATTAGGAAAACTATTTGCTCTAGAAAAACATTTTTTGCATGTTTATTAGGTGCTACTAGTTACAAATGAAAAAGGGAAATGGAAAATGCACACAGCAGTCATGCTCGGGTCTTAGGAGGTAAAGTATTTTAGCTGGGTTTCACATATTTATAAACTTGCGTAAAAATGACTTGCGTGCAACAGTGGTGTAGCCAGTAGCCAGACTCTGGGTGTGCAAAAACTGAAGCACAATAAAGTGGCATATAATAATGTTTTAGCTATATTTCCTTTTTAGCCCTGTTTTATGTTTTAATGACTTAACTAATCAAATTATTGATACTTTTATCAATGGAGTAGGTAGGCATGTTAATGTATCAAAATGTTAGGCTTAATAATTCATCATAAAATTTAAAAAAAATGTTTTTTGAATGATTCATAATATGCTAAAGACAATACAGGAAAACACTTTACAGGAAAATCCACCAGGCTTTAGGTTACATTCATTGGTTACGTAATTGTGGATAAGAAATGCGTTAATGCATAGTGTCGAATAGAAGAATGCACTACTGTAAGAATATTTAAAATCTTTTTTGAACATTCTTTGTATTTATGGAGTATCAGGGAGGTTTGGTTCATAATAAAAACAGAAAATAAAGATATTGTTGCATTAATTATTGAGCCAATATGAATAGAGTATAATATCATGTCTGACATGATGCAAACAGACGGTAGATCGCTGATAATGATGATGATGATGCATAATAGATTTGTGTATCATCATGGTAACATATACTGAACCAATAGTTGAAAAATAAATTTAATCTTTCATCTATACAGGCAGATAAGTCTGATCTTTAAACCAAGTAGGGTCACAGAAATACCAACTTAATGGTGTTTAACACATTAAGGACAAATAGGCTAATGATTGCAATTAAGGTGTGGTACAGTATTAGAGGTCGACCAATAGTGGATTTTTGCCGATAACTATAACCGATTAATCGGCCGATAGTTTATCAGATAGTTAGATCAATTTATAGAATGAAAAAAAATCGTAGTATTTCCTTATTATGAAGGGCACATACAAGAGTCCAAAATAAATAAAATAGCAAAAGCAGTTAATTGTGCAACCAAAATCTCAATAACTTGAAAAATTAAGATTTGGTGCATTACGGGGGACTTTCAACTTTAAACAAGTCTGAAATACACCAGGGACTCTTATTTTGAAATGATGGAGACTTGGCTAACTTACAATGCTCTACATGCAAGTATTTACCAAATTACACTATATATTCACCAGAAGTTAAAAAATGAGGGAAAAAAGCAACTATCGGCACCGATTAATCGGTAAGACCGATATATTGGTCTACCTCTATACAGTATAGCCTACCTTTTCAAGTGTATTCTCCAAATATTGCAGAAAATACATAATATATCGTAAATGGGGAAGAAAATAACAACTATTAACTTAATTAACTTATATTATGGACATGCGCAATTATGAATAATAAGGCAGAAATCTGAACTCGGTAACAGAAACTTTATTAATTTATAATGCGCCCTTCGTGTCGGTTGCGAGAGTGTGCGTGTAATCTGAGACGGCCTCTGAAATACATTGGGCATTATAATAGTTATTATAATTGATTATTAAATTCTGTAATCAATGCATTGAAGTTTCAGCATAATATTGATGCATTTTACACCACTACATACTTATTAACCAACAAAAAACCTGTCGTTTCATTTGGGTGTGAAAGCTTAAGTTTTGGGTGGCATTTGCACACCCTGGCACACCCGTGGCTACGCCACTGACGTGCAACAATGAACAAGGACGAAATATAGAAAAACTGTGAAAGGGTTTTAGAAAGTAACTAAGTGCATGTTTTTTTAGTGTGTTTTTGGGGGGGGGATTTTTCCCCTTTTTCACCCAATTTGGATTGCCCAATTCCCAGTGCGCTTTTAAGTCTTCGTGGTCGTGTAGTGATTCGCCTCAATCCGGGTGGCGGAGGATGAATCCCAGTTGCCTCCGCGTCTGAGACCATCAACCTGCGCATCTTATCATGTGACTTGTTGAGCGCATTGCCACGGAGACTCACGCCATCCACCGCAGCATCCGCGCTCAACTCACCACGCGGCCCACCGAGAACAAACCACATTATGGTGACCACGAGGAGGTTACCCCATGTGACTCTACCCTCCCTAGCAACCGAGCCAATTTGGTTGCTTAGGAGACCTGGCTGGAGTCACTCAGCACGCCCTGGGATTCAAACTAGCGAGCTAGTGAACTCCAGAGGTGGTAGCCAGCGTCTTTTACGACTGAGCTATCCAGGCCCCGCATGGAAGTGCATGTTGAGCACATTGCGTTGTGTGAGCTGGAATGTGCATTTATTGATCAAGGCAAAGTGATTAAATACTTTTTCAGTTTTTTTCTGCAGCAAACAAGCATCCTGCCATGAGAATAATTGGCAGTGAGCTGTCCTGCTCCACTTCAGTTTAATTTTCTCTTGTGTCCAGTGACCATCAGAGTATTTAAAGAGATGAATCGATGCATCATGAAACCACAACTGAAATGTCCTTTGATCACTTACGGCGACAACACACAGTCTCCATTCAGAAGTATTCAGACACACACTCGTCTTGGCGAGAGAAATAGAGCAACAATGAGGAAAAGTAAGACATGACTTTGAAGCGTCTGCCCATCCGTATCTGTTTCACAGGCTCAACGTTCGGCCACTGGCCAGAGAGCGAGCAGCAAGGCGCCGGAGGACTCATGGGTAATGGGCTGCCGCAAGATGAATATGATTGAGAAGTCGAATGCGATTCAGTCGGGCTGTATAGAACGCAACAGTCAGGCTCCAGAAGTAAAAATCGCTTTAATTTTCTCCAAAGAGAAATTGATTTTTAATGACAACATATGAACCTGTCAGCACAGACCTACTATGTTCTCTGAGGTTGTTAAGTGATGTGTCATTATTAAATTGTGTTTTTATTGCCAAATTCCTCGTGAGGAAATACTCTACCCTTAATCCCAAAGTGAGATCAGAGAAGTCACTGTTACCATCGAACCTAAATAGCGGCAAAAGAGCTCAGTAGTGACAGCCCGTTCCCATGAAGCACTGCGAATAACGTAAACGTGTCATTTTCCTAAACATTCTATGTATCTGAATATTTTGCAATAAACTTATATATCGTTTTTATACACATAATGAATTAAGTCAATAGTTTTATATTGTACAACTGTATTTTTTATTTGATTACATCATTCGAGGAATTAACAGTTTGTACACAATCTTGCATTTCCAAATGCTTTATTGCTTCTAATCAAAGTTTGTAGTGATTCATTCTGAGCTTGTTGAATTGGTTCATGGTTTAGAACTAGAGGTCGACCAATATTGGATTTTGCTGATACCGCTAACTAAGGTGGCGGAAAAAGATGATAACCGATTAATCGGCTGATAGTTCTTAAAATCGATTTATTGAATGTCAAAAACATTTCTTAGCCTTTTCCTACTGTCATGGGCACTGGCAAAATGAATGAAATCCCAGATGCAGTTTATTGTGCAACCAAAATAGCAATAATAATCAGAAAAACAATGAGGATTTGGTGCATAACATGGGACTTTTAACTATAAACATGCCCGAAATACACCAGGGATTCTTATTTTGAAATTTCTGCACTAAGAAGAGACAAATTATTTAAATATGCACTACAATCATCTACAACATATTACAATATAAACACTGTAACATAAACAGTGGCGTATAATAAATATAAGCAGTAATTTATCAACCCTAACAGAAGATTTATAACATTGGAAGGGTTATATATCACTTTTAAGCTCAGATGGGCCAGCTGGCGGGCCCGCAAGAAAAAACAATACTTGTCAAAATATTAATAACGTCTCTCTTGACGAATACAAATTAGGTATCGTTTGAAAGTACTTTCCAATCTGGTCATTATGACTAAAACTGAACAAGTGCTTTGAAATTTGCAGATAAATCAGAAGTGTTCCGTTTTGATAATTACAAAAAAAAAAAAAAATGGCACTACACATATTATTGCAATCTGTAAAAACATCAGTCTCATCAAATATCCATGTGTCATATGTTGTTGGAAAGCTCTCAAAGAGTAAAATACAATCAGCCTATTTGTTTTACTCACAGACAAAAATATATAAAGCTAAGTATATGTCTTTGAAATGTTTCATGTGAACAGGTGTTACTTATATGCAGCGTTTTCACTTATAACTTCACAAAAAATAAATAAAACATAAAAATATCACATACCATTACTTAGAGGAGGTTAGTATCTTTCAAACGAGCCCAGACACAAGGTAATCAGACGCATAGATCATTAGATAATCCACATGAAGCACAATGTTACATATGGCCACCAGGAGATGGCGCCAAATACATGACACAGACTCAATGATGACTCAAATGACACAGAATGAAACTCATTCTGTGAAATCTCATTACTAAAATCATGTCTGCATGCTATACAAACCTTTAGTCATTGTTGTGTTTGCATGTGTAATTAGTTCTTATGTACAATTATTATGTTTTATTTGTTTGGAGAGGCTTTTGGACACATGCAGATGTTTTTGTACACTAGGACAAATTATTTTTGTAATGTTGCAACTTTTGATTGCTTTGTCGTATCAACGCAACATTTTTCTCAGTCACAATTGACATGATTGTGAACAAAACAAAAGCACATTTCCATACTCACATTTTTATTTTCATACTCTGGTATTTAATTTAGAACATTTAATTATCTAATCAAAATAATAAATATGCATCAAAGTGAGGATAAAAATATGGAATGTGATGACACGTTTCTGCTTTATTTAGCAGCGTAAATCTATCAAACATTTGCAATTTTGTAATTATTTAGTGTAATCCAGCACTCTCTATTTTTTCTTCTTTCGGAAAGCTGTGAAAGTGTAATCGTTTACGCAGAGAGGGGTAAAAACTATCGTTGTCGATTTTTGCAGATAACCGATATTTGCAAAAGCAGCTCTACTCGACCTCTAATTAGAACACTGAGATGTGAAAAACTGGACACGGGAGACATTATAGTCCCACCTACACTTCAATATTATTTTCTTGAGTCCTCAGAACTTCCTGTTTCATCGAGCTTCTCAGAGATTGGCATTGAAAAAAGCATTTCTCGCCAAAATCCCCCTCGCTCTCTTAAATAAAGCCGGCATTATTACAGAACGGAGCTCTGGGTGGCGCGGGAACAGAATACACACGGTTTTGTATGTTCATTGAGCTCAAATTGACCCCTTTTCCTCTAAAGGCCCAACAGTCTTTCCACAAATGGATTTTTGATCCATTAAGAGAAAAAAAAAAGGTGGGAGAATGAAGGCCTCTTCTTTCAGGTTGACAGCAGGGGAATTCTGGGATGTGTTGCCAGGGGCGACCACAGGATGAACTTCAGGAACGTCTGAAGCTTTGGCCGAAAGCGCAGCTAAAATATATCAGCTCTTTGATTTCCACCGACAGGAGGGAGGAGAGCAAAACTGCAGCATATTTTTATGTTCCAGAGGTTGAAAGTGCACCATCAGCGTTTTCTCGGTTGCTTTAAAAAGATTTAAACCCAAAACGACAAAAAAACAAAAAAACAATAGTGAAATAAATATTCCTCACGTTTCACTGGTACATTTGGTCAATCTGATGTTTTAGCCGCTCACGACTGCCATGTAAATTTGTTTTCCGAAAGGGTTCAAGGTGTTTGATTCTGTCACTGTGTCATAGTGTCACATTTCTTTTAAACATAAATTCAAGTTTGAGGTAAAGTTATAATGTTGTTTATTTTAATGCACAGTGGTAAAAATGTCTACATGGTTCGCTCAAAAAAACTCTGCTGGAACAAATGTGTGGGAAAAAAAAGTTGACGCTTGTTTTTCTACCTTCATTTCTTTTCGCTGTAGAGTCGCTGTGCCAAACCCTGACGGAGGGCCGCTCTCCTGAGGGATGCTGGGAGTTTTCAGCGCAACCTGAGAGGGTGACAAGGCAACCACACGCTGGAGCCACACCGGGAATGTCATCGGCGGGAACCCGGAGTTTGACAAACAGCTTCCCTGTTTTCCAGAGCTCAACCTGTTTAAGAGCTGAGAGCAACACACGAGCTCCGGGCGTCTGAATAGAGACTTCAGTTTGACTCCATCACAAGCGTCTACCACACACACACTGCAACACGTCACCTTTCCCTCGACTCGGACCTGCGACGGGCTCACGGGAAACTTCAGATCTAAATCACACAGGTAAAGGTCATTCTGCAGAACACTGATACTTATACAGAAGAGTGTGTTGGATTTCTAAAATGATTCTTTATCTGAGGGTCAGATTGCTTCATACAAACACTGGTGGCCAGTGTTACACCATGGGCCTGTATGAAGCCAGTTGAACAAACTCAGGGTTACAGGATTGGTTTCGAGTTGACAAAAGCTAACCAATCCAATCAGGCTTAACTGATACCAAGGCTTTGATCCTGAGTTTAAGAATAGTTCACGAGCACATGCACATGCACAAGGGACCTTTGTATAAGAAGAAATTAAAGACTTGTAAATGGAGGTCGACCGATAGTGGATTTTGCTGTTACCAATAACTAAGGTGGTGGGAAAGGCCAATAACTGATTAATCGGCCGATAGTTTTTCAAATTGATTTATAGAACGTACATTTTATTTTTCTTATACTTTCTTTATTATGGTGGGAAAAGAAGAGTCCAAAATGAATAAAATCCCAGATGCAGTTTTTTGTTCAACCAAAATCCTAATAATATGAACTAGAAAATCTTTAGATTTGGTACATAACGCAGGACTTTTAAGTATAAACAAGCCCGAAACACACTGGGGACTCTTATTCTGACATGACTAAATGATGAAAAAACTATCGGCAACTATCGATAGTTTTTTGCTGATAACCGATAGTTCCAAAAAGCAACTATCGGCACCGATTAATCAGTAAAACCGATATATCGGTCTGCCTCTACTTGTAAAGACAGCAAGAAGATTAATCAATTGATTAATCAGTTAATCTGTAAAACCGATATATCGGTAAAACCGATATATCGGTCTACCTCTAATTTGGAATACTGTATGCAATTATTGGTATGCAATAATAAGACGAATTAGTTCTTTTTCTTAAGGATTAATTTCAATATAAGCGGTATACAAAATACAAGTGAAATACTGTATGTTCATCTGTAGTCCATGAAACAAAGGGGTTTGGGTGGCATGAATTGATCATTCTTTGCAAGAATTATATTAATCAATCTTACTAGACGTTTTATACTAGATATCCTAATATTATATTATGTTTATATTTTTATAGATATTTTATATGTTATGGCTAGAGTAGCTAAATGATAAACGGTTATAGTGTATTTAACCGTAATATGGTATTTGGTAATTTTTTTGCCGAAATTTTCCTCATTTAATAAAAATGGTTTCCTTTATCTGAGCAGTACAAGACTTGGTGACTTTTCCTCCATTTGCCTTCTGAACATGCAAAATAAAAAATAAATAAATTGGGCTTGATTTGAAAAGTCTAAGTGGTCATAAAAAAGTGACACCTTTGGTTTTTGCGGTCAGAATTGACCGACCATTGAAAATGAATGGGAAAGACAAAAAAAACAACAACAACAACAAAAAAAAAAACAGAGCAATTTTTTTATCTGTCAAATACATCAATAAATCCATCACAATGAAGAAAGAAAATAGACAGAAATTACAGGGTGAGACTCTAAAACATCCTCAGTGCAAAACATACACATACACACACATACGCAAAAACTGACACTTCAAAATAAATTTTAAAATGCTAAACTTTGGCAAATAATAGTTTGATAATGTCCAAATATATATCCAACTGCAAATATTGTGATAAAATATAAAACGAGGTTACAACACACCATCAGACTACAAAATCTACTGGCTGTTACTGTCATGACATGGTTTTTAAGTCACGTTATTGATATTTTGTTCACAAGATGGCAGCAATCTGCCTCCACTTTATGTCACATTCTCATATTTTCTTCATGTTAAAACTTATAGAAGTGTAGGTTCTGAATTTGTCATTTTCTTTCTTCAAATATTTGCTTATTTGTATATGCAAATTAATAGGACAATTTAGCATGAATAGCATAAAGCCTAAAAAGAAATGCATCATTTTATTGTTCTTACTTCAGGGAAGAAGAAATGGTTTCATTATTATCATCATCATCATCATCATAAAAAATAAATAAAAAAAAGCGTTACACGTCTGACCCTTCTGGTCAGTTTTAGGGGAATGCAAGATGTCAAGTGTAAACATGGTTTTAGGCCTGAAGGAAAGATTTCGAAAATGATAAATCTCTCATTACCTGAATTACATAACCAGTTCAGGAAAGTTACTCAGTAGTTACACTGATCTGTTTTAAAGAAAGTCCCCCGGACCCCTCCATCAATGACAGGGGCCGTTTAGACATTCTGCACTGTGGTTCACACTGGTGTCCCAGAGAAGTGGTGTCGAGGACCTCAGTGTTCAGTTTTGACAGAGATGACAGCACTTCGCTCAAAGGGGAGCTGGTTTTGGGAGCGGATGCAAACACAGGCAGTTTTCTCATTCAAACACACGGCTGTCGGAAGCTCTTGTGGTTGAAATGAATAACCTATTTGGCTTCCTCTGTGTACGGCTGAATTTCAGTGCACTTTAGCGTAATTTTACGCCCTCCTGTTGGACAGTGGCACAGACGTGGGCGGTGAAATACAAACTGAATGAACTGAGATAATTAATAACGCACCGGTTCGCCTTTTGACAGCAGGGGGGACAGACGACAAACAATGCGAGTGTTGTGATGACATGAAAACGCCATCAGAGTGTAGCAGCAGGTGTGCATAACTGATGAGCTGCACTTTCCCATGATGCACTGCTCAACAGGTGGAAAACATGGTTGGATTAAATTCTTGGAAGAGCATTGAAAGACGCAACATGAACGTAATGCCCTCTTACATCATGATGTCAGCATATATATTCTGTGCAGTAATAATATAAAATACTGCTTTAAATTGATTATTGATGTCTTCAGATATTGTTAAGGAGAGGTGTGCAGTGATTGGGTAATTTTCATCTGGCGAACAATAATATCAGCACACAAATCCCATAGACTTACATGGAAGGATGGACCTGAACCATTTCTAGACATCAGAATGTCAGAGAAACTTGAGGGTGGACTCATTTTGAACCAGTAAAGGCCCAGATATCCTTCATACAAAATCGAAGAAAGAACGGGTATGATGTCATTTAGAAAGACGGTGTTTTTGCGTTCGTTTCGGTGGTTCGGAACAGCTGGCCTGGGCGAACTTTTAGAAAAACTTCTAGCCGGCTCCTAAACACCTTCTTGCTGTCATTGGTCCACGTCATCGGTAGGTGTGACCTGGAGCTCCACCTACTACATTGTTTACATTTTTCAGTCAGTATTCAATGTGAACACATCGGCGTGCAAAACCATGTCATGTGATTTTTATTTATTTATTTAATTAGTCTACAAAAGGAATCAAATCTACTTAAATTCTCTCAAGTGTTCAATCACTCATGTGCCATCTGCAGGCAGTAAGATATGCCTCTATCATCATTCTATTATCTGTATTTTGCCCATTATTACTCATTTATACACCCATCTTTGCAGTAGTATCAGTGTCATCATAAATTACAATAACAGAGTGTAACCGGTGCATATTATAGCCGCGAATAGCGTGTTAGCACATTAGCGTCATGAATTCAGAATGTAAACAAGATAAATTAAACATTTTCTACTGCATATATATTACTTTAAATCATCATCGAGTGATTAAAACAACTTCTTTTACTGACCTCATGTAAATTCTACTCATAGAATGAGACAAAGTAATTTTAATGTCATATTAGTTATGGTTTTACTGAGCGTCCTCATATTTAAATGTACCTCTAAACGCCTCCCACAGCGGTGTGACTGGTGTGTGAATGTTCGCAAATAGCATACCGTTACTCGGCTGTTTAGAACTTCTTTTTACCCCTGAACGAAGAACGAAGAAGAACTTCTGCAGAAGTATATCGGGGCCTTAAGCAATGGGCCAGAACACCATAGCAACTTCACAGCAATGCTTTAAAAAACACCGTTCCTCACCATTTTCTGTTTGATTTTATTAGTGTTCCCAAAAGTCTGCCAGAGAATATCTTTAATTTATGAGAGCAAACATACACAAAACACTTGATCAAAACTCTCCTCTCTGTGTGTGTGTGTGTCTGTGTGTGTGTGTGTGTGTGTGTGTGTGTGTGTGTGTTTAAATCAATCAGAGATCAGAGGACAGGAAAAGGAGCAGCACTGAGGCCACGCCTGTGTGTCTCACACACACACACACACACACACACACACACACACACACACACACACACAAAGACACAAACACATACACCCTCACACACACAAAAAAGACACACACACAGAAACACAGAAACACACACACATACACACACACACATACACAGAAACACACAAACAAACACACACACAAACACACAGAAACACACACACACACAAACACACACACACACAGAAACACATACACACAAACACACACACAGAAGTACACAGAAACACACACACACACACAGAAGCACGCACACAGAAACACACACACACACACATAGAAACACACACACACACACACACACACACATACACACACAAACACACAGACACACCCACACACACACACAGAAACACACACACACACACATAGAAACACACAGAAACACACACACACACACCCACACACACACACAGACACACCCACACACACACACAGAAACACACACACACACACACATTCAGAGCATTCAGACCAGAAAGGGTGGCACAACACAAACATTAGAGAAGTTATACATATTTTTCACAGGTGAATTGTTCTGACATAATGTATTTGAATATTTGACAAATTAAATAGACATCGATCGATCTACAATAATTATATATATATATATATATATAAGACGGACTCGAATCGCTCTGAGTCCATCTGAGGAATCGTTCCAAACTGCGGCCGGATTGTTTACAGTAAAGTTTTTACAGCTTCAGTTTCTTCTGCACACATAACACATAAATGCACGCATGTGCGAGAATGTATTTCACATGGAAACTGTTATCTTCAATGTATACAGTGTTCCAGTGCTGTTATGGAAAAGTAATTGCAGTAATTTTCTGGGGAATGACATGCTTCATGAGGTCAGGGGCTTTCCCCTCCGAAACGCCAATGGAAACACTTGAGAATACACACTCACCTTTCCACTGACAGCAACTGCTACAGCGGTTCATATACCACAAAGTCGCTCTTAATAAAATTAATGCACTTACCGAAATGTATTTAAACGCATTAACTGATGTGCTTGCCCATAATTCTTTAAGCAGTTTCAGGAATATTCCAGGTTAAATACAACTTTAAGGGAAAGTTCAAACAAAAATGAAAATTCTGTTATTGTTTATTCACCCTCATGTTGTGCTAAACCATATGACTTTCTTTCCAGTATAAAACACAATAGGAGAGATTAAGCAGAATGTTAGTCTCAGTCACCATTGACTTTCATTGCATAACTGTCCCATACATTTAAAGTGAATGGTGACTGAGATGGACATTTTGCCTTATTCTATATTTAGCACTATAACACATCATTGCTCAGGAGTTCCACATCCAATATCAACAAAATCAGTGACATCTTTGAGTTAAAATGAGGCTGTGATGTTTGGCTGTCTGCTAGCAATGTCTCCTCAAACATTTTCAGTTTTCAAAGCCCTATTTTGGAAGGGGAATTTTAGAGCTCGTTACTCACTAACAGACATTATTCACATGGAATATGAACTCCTGCAGAGTGAGTATTTGCTGTCCGGACTCGGTTATGTTAGTATAACCTAACTGACCTCTGACCTCAAATAGACTAAAAATAAAGCTTCTTTAGAGGCCAAGCTGTGTAGCAAACCATGGAGAATAGTGATAGAACAGTGCTTAATTCCGGTTCTCATGCCTTTCCTTCAAAATTCTGTCTCAGAGTTCAGAATGGCCAAAAATTATTTGTTTGCATGTTCCTAAGTTAATTTTGTTGTTTCCTAGCAGCCATGTTACCATTAGCCTCAGTCACCGTTCACTTCATTTTTTCAGTACAATAAAATTGAATGGTGACTGAGGCTAAGCCCAAACCCTAACTTCTTTGACACTGACCCATCCAACTCTATTCTTAAATTCCACTGTTTTTTAAATCTTACATGTCAAACTCTTTATTTGCATATCTACAGTGGCAATAGAAAGTATGTGAACCCTTTGTAATTAGCTGGTTTTCTGCATTAATTGGTAATAAAATGTGATCTCATCTTCATCAAAGTCACAAGTATAGACAAACACAATGTGCTTAAGATAACAACACACAAACAGTTATAATCTTTCATGTCTTTATTGAACACATCCCAGGAAAAAGTATGTGAACCCCTAGGCTAATGATGTCAACAAAAGCTAACAAGAGTCAGGAGTTGGCAAACCTGGCATCCAATTAATGAAACGAGATTGTAGGTGTGGGTTAGAGCTACTTTGACTTATAAAAAGCACTCAAAAATTGTGAGTTTGCTATTCACAAGAAGCATCTGCTGGACCATGCCTCGCAAAAAAAAATTTCAGAAGACCTGCGATCAAGAATTGTTGCTTTGTATAAAGTTGGAAAGGGTTACAAAGTCCACTGTTAGACAAACTGTCTATAAATGGAGATGATTTAGTACTATAGGTACTCTCACTAGAAGTGGCCGTCCAGCCAAGATGACTCAAAGGGCACACCGCAGAATGCTCAATGAGGTAAAAAAGAGCCGTAGAGTGACAGATAAAGACTTGAAGGAATCATTGAAACTGGTTAACATCTCTGTTCATGAGTCTACTATATGGGAAACATTAAACAGGTATGGTGTTCATGGCAGGACATCATGAAGGAAGCCGCTGCTTTCCAACAAAAACATTGCTGCACAACTGAAGTTTGCCAAGACCACTTTGACACTCCACAACGCTACTGGGAAATGTTTTGTGGACTGATGAAACTAAGGTTGAATTGTTTGGGAAGAACATGCAGCACTATGTGTGGCATAAAAAGGGCACCACATACCAACGTGAAAACATCATCCCAACGGTGAAGTACGGTGGAGGGAGCATCATGATTTGGGGCTGCTTTGCCTCTTTGGGGCCTGGACCGCTTGCCATCATCGAGGGATCACAAGATATCCTACAGGATAATATCAGGGTGTCTGTGTGCCAGCTGAAGCTCAGTAGAAGTTGGGTGATGCAGCAGGACAATGACCCTAAACATCAAAGTAAACCCACTACAGAATGGCTTCAAAAAAGGAAAATCCATCTTTTGGAGTGTCCCAGTCAGAGCCCAGACCTTAACCCAATAGAGATGCTGTGGAATGACATCAAGAGAGACACCAGACATCCTAAGAATATGTCTGAGCTGAAGCAGTTCTGTAAGGAAGAATGGTCCAAAATTCCTTCTGAACGTTGTGCAGGTCTAATCCGCAGATACCGGAAACACTTGGTTGAGGTTGTTGATGCCAAAGGAGGATCGACCAGTTATTAAATCCAAGGGTTCACTTACTTTTTCCGCAGCACTGTGAATGTTTAATGGGATGTGTTCAATAAAGACATGAAAGATTATAATTGTTTGTGTGTTGTTAAAGCACATTGTGTTTGTCTATACTTGTGACTTTGATGAAGACGAGATCACAATTTATGAGCAATTCATGCAGAAAACCAGCTAATTCCAAAGGGTTCACATAAATGTTCTTGCTACTGTATACATTAAGGACCCTTGAGGGATCTGGACTCGAGTAATAAAATTGGTTTAATGAGTGACACTCATATTGTGGTCAGTTTAAATATGATTAGCTGTAGTTCAACCACATTCAGTTCACTTGGCTGTGAGGTACGAGTCTCTCGAATTCTCTGTCTGAATGGCCAAGGTGAGAGGAAAGCCTTACGGTGATGTCATAGCAAACTATAAATAACCTCCCCTTGATTAATGAGCTTCAAATGGGTCTTTCCCCTCCGTGAACACAGCGAGGGTCCATACAAACACGCTGGTGGTTGGTCAATCCGTAACGCCGCCTTCAGCTTCAGAGCTTTAGGAAGCAACATGATTAAAAACCACCTGAGACCCCATCTGTCCTCCAGCAGCCCATCATATGCCTATACTTATGAGAACCAACAATATGGCCTGTCCATTAAAGGGAATGCTTTACCACTTCACACGGCCGTCTCACGCCTGCAAACGCACAGGTGGCACGGTGGAATCTTAAAATTCTGTCACCATTTAGGCTACACACTTTTGTTATTTCAGACCCGTCTTTCCTCCATGGAACACAAAAGGAGATGTTAGGTAGAATGTTAGACTCTGTCACCATTTACTTTATATGCATCTTTATATGCAACATAACGGGTGAGTAAATGATAACAGAATTTCCATTTGTTGCCATGAACTAGATGGTGTTTTGTCTGGTGATGCTCTGTTGTTTAGAGGACATCATGGGTCAATACGTTACCAGAGATTGTGCATGTCTGCTCAAATGAGCAGGCAGACCACACCCCTTTCTGTTGATTGACATTTGTAGTCTTCTATTATTATGAAAAACTCTTTAATCTGGCTTTAAGTCCTCCACTAGGTGTCATTTGGAAATTCAGCCTATTATTATTCAAAACAACTTTTGGAAAGAGTATGTTTTTATGTTTTTAGTATTATATAATTTTTTTATAATTTTTTTATTTTATTATTATTATGATGATGAAATGTTTTAAATAATAAATGCATTTTTCATGGATTATTCCCAAATTAATGGGTACGTTTTAATTATTGATTTATTTAAATTATTTATTATTATTTCAAAATACATTGTTGCATTTAATTATTGGTTTAATTTATTATATATTGATTTCTTTATTTCATTTTGAGTACTTCGGTCTTTCCCTTTAAAGGGCAATATTTGCCCCCTGGATTTGATTATATGGGGCATTTTTCCATTCATGAGGGCAATTTTTGTAACCATATTAAAATATAGTGTGTGGCATACTTTAATATTGAAAAATTCATCCATTCATTAACAAAAAAATTTCATCTGAATAATCAGGTCTCATATTTTATTTGACAAATTACATGAAATATACATAATAAAAGCATACAAATATTCACATAAAATATAGGTATACATACATGTTTAATATGTACAACTACATCTAGATCAGACTCTGCATCAGCTCCTTAAACCTCCAAGTATAGTCCGAAATTAACTTAAACTTAAAACTAAACTGACTGTATTTTATTAGCCATTACAGTAATTAGAATCACCTTTGAAAATAATATGCCAAAAAAAATACAAATAAAAAATGTCCAGACACATTGTAATGAAACTTTTGGGAGAAAATGTGCTTAATTATATTGAAAATAATGTCACAATATAAAAACAAATCTTTAATAGTTCTAAAAAAAAACTTAAAAAAATCAAAATTCTTATTTTCTCTTGATTTTGGGGTGAAATGTGACCTGTACATTCTTTCATGAGAATCACACACCTGCGTGTGTGTGTGTGTGTGTGTGTGCGTGTGTGTGTGCGCGTGTGTGTGCGTGTGTGTGTGAAAATAGATGTTTGAGGAGAAAGCTGGTAAGCCAAAAGACAAACCAAATATATATAAACTGAGCTGGTGCTGTAGCCAAAGAACGAAAGACACAGATGAACAGAAAGAGAAAAAGACAGACAGAGAGAGAGAGAGAGACAGGACCAGATTGGTGGGGGTGAAGGGTCAGACAGCAGTTTTATGGTCCATGCCTGACGCTTCACCAGACCAAACTATTCCAAACAGGTTAGAGGAAACTAACTGGCAGATGTCAGGAATGTTCCACACATGGAGATCTAAGCAATCGCTGCGGTTTCGTCCAGCAGTGTCAAATGCGGTCGAGGGCCACATTAAACTGAACGTCACGTTATGCCGGCCGATTTTATATTTGTTATATTTCGGTGTAGGGCTACGCAGAGTGCATGCAGAAAACATGATCATTTGGAGATAATAATGGACAAAATCAACTTTATGCTTTCTAAATATTGCATGTAAAACAAAAGAGAGGACGTAGAATTCACTAATTCGTTCACCTTTAAATCCCGTGGGTTGAATAGGACTCCTCTGTGCGCAGTATCTATGAATGTATTTGTCTTCTGTAGTTTACAACAGCTTGAAACTATTGGTTTGTTTGTCCTAGCTGGTTTTAAGTGGTTTAATAGGCCAATAGACCAGCCTTACCAGGTTGAGAGACTAAATAAGACCAGCAAACCTGCAGAAACATTTTTCAGTGTTCATTTGAACACAGATTTTTATTTTAGTCATTATTTTTGCCTTTTGACAAAAAAGTTTACTTAGTCAATATTTTGTCCTGTCATATTAATTTTGGTGAATTGAACTAAAAGTGCATAATATTAGTCAATGAAAATAACATAACTTGGAAAACAATAATGTGTAAAATGACAAAAAACATGTCAAACTGTAACAGACCAGACTTTAACCAAATATTCCAACATTTGAACATTTATTTATGTACCAAACAGACTAAAGATTTATCAACATAAACAACATGAGAAAACTACCCTGAAAAATATTGGGTACTTTTTAGAAGTGACTACACTATGTTGTGAATTCTTCATGTTTTTGAGACTTTTCTGTTTTCTGCACAGTTTGTAGGATATTTCGTTACGTGTATCGTGATTTTACACAAGTTACTCATTCTGACTTCTGCATAACTCAGTTTAAGTTCATTCGCATAAATATTATGTTTATGTTGAGGATATATCTTGATATCGTCATATCTATCTGTCTGTCTATGTCTGTCGTTCTGTCAATCTATCTGTCTGTCTGTCTGCCGTTCCATCTGTCTGTCATCATGTCTGTCCGTCTGTCTGTCTGTCTGTCATTCTGTCATTATATCTGTCCGTCTGTCCATCTGTCTGTCTGTCATTATATCTGTCTGTCTGACTATCTGTCTGTGTCTGTCATTCTGTCTGTCTGTCTGTCCGTCTGTCTGTCTGTGTCTGTCATTCTGTCAATCTATCTGTCTGCCGTTCCATCTGTCTATCATCATGTCTGTCTGTCTGTCATTGTATCTGTCTGTCTGACTATCTGTCTGTGTCTGTCATTCTGTCTGTCTGTCTGTCAGTGTCTGTCGTTCTGCCAATCTATCTGTCTGTCTGTCTGCCGTTCCATCTGTCTATCATCATGTCTGTCCGTCTGTCTGTCTATCTATCATTCTGTCATTATATCTGTCCATCTGTCTGTCTGCCATTATATCTGTCTGTCTGACTATCTGTCTGTGTCTGTCATTCTGTCTGTCTGTCTGTCGTTCTGTCAATCTATCTGTCTGCCGTTCCATCTGTCTATCATCATGTCTGTCTGTCTGTCATTGTATCTGTCTGTCTGACTATCTGTCTGTCTGTGTCTGTCATTCTGTCTGTCTGTCTGTCTGTCTGTCTGTCTGTGTCTGTCGTTCTGTCAATCTGTCTGTCTGTCTGTCTGCCGTTCCATTTGTCTATCATCATGTCTGTCCGTCTGTCTGTCTGTCGTTATATCTGTCTGTCATTCTGTCTGTCTGTCTGTCTGTCGTTCTGTCTGTCTGTCTGTCCATCCGTCCGTCCATGTCTGTCGTTCTGTCAATCTATCATCATGTCCGTCTGTCTGTCCGTCTGTCTGTCTGTCATTATATCTGTCTGTCTGACTGTCTGTCTGTGTCTGTAGTTCTCTCAATTTATCTATCTGTCTGTCTGCCGTTCCATCTGTCTATCATCATGTCTGTCCGTCTGTCTGTTTGTCGTCGTTATATCTGTCTGTCATTCTGTCTGTCTGTCTGTCTGTCGTTCTGTCTGTCCGTCCGTCTGTGTCTGTTGTTCTGTCAATCTATCATCATGTCCGTCTGTCTGTCTGTCATTATATCTGTCTGTCTGACTGTCTGTCTGTGTCTGTTGTTCTGTCAATCTATCTGTCTGTCTGCGTTCCATCTATCTATCATCATGTCTGTCTGTCTGTCCGTCTGTCTGTCTGTAGTTATATGTCTGTCTGACTGTCTGTCTATCTGTCATTATATCTGTCTGTCTGACTGTGTCTGTCGTTCTTTCTATCTGTCTGTCTGTCTGTTGTTATATCTGTTTGTCTGTCTCTCTGTTTGTGTCTGTCGTTCTGTCTGTTGTTATCTGTTTTTTGTCTGTCTGTTTGTGTTTATCTATCTGTCATTATATCTGTCTGTGTCTGTTGTTCTGTCTATCTGTCTGTCTGTCTGTCTATCTATCTATCTATCTATCTATCTATCTCTGTCTGTCTGTGTCTGTTGTTCTATCTGTCTTTCTGTTTGTCTGTCTGTTGGTCTGTCTGTCATTCTAACTACCTGTCTGTCTTTCTGTCTATCGTTCTCTCTGTCTGTCAGTCTGTTCCATCATTGTTAATATCTTTCAGTATAATTTTTTTTCTTGCCATGTTTCAGTATGACAGTATGTTCTAATTAAAATGGTTTGATTATCGTCACGATGCCCCTTTTTCGTCTAGTCTTTGTTATTATTGACAAAATTCAAAAACCATTCATCAACAAAGATTATCGTCAGTAATTTTGTTGAGGAGATTAACACTGGTCACAGTTCTGATCTGAGGGGTAAATGGGGTAACAGAGTTTAGGGTGAGTGGTAAAACAGCTCCATCAGGGACAAATTCCTCTATGTCTGTCCCAGATGAAAAGATGAACATGTGTCTGTAAACTGGTTTAGAGAACAGTCTGTGAAATCTCACCACACACTTACTAGATAACTACAGTGACAGACATGTGTCTCAGGCCAGAAAAATCAACTGCGTGTGTGTGTGTGTGTGTGTGTGTTGCCAGGCACATGACTGTAAACACATGGCCCCTGGTTGTCTAGGGATTAGGAAGTCATAAATTTTGTGATATTTTGCGTGATTATAAATAATAAATTAAAGTTAGTCATACTTTTGGATGCTAAAATACTTCTATTACAACTAAATGAGCAGACACAAGTATAAGTAAGCCATTTGTGACTCTGTGACGCTATCAAAACATTGCTCTGTTTTTTTGAGCATCTCAACCAGCCCGACATGAGTTTGGGTGGGATTATCTGTTTTTTGACCAATGAAAGACGGGGGGAGTGTTCAGAGAAATAGTTTGAAAACAGTCATTATTTTTGCAGTTCCAGTGGTGCAGAAACTTCTTCACCTTTGAACAGAATTGATACATTTTCTTCACAAGATACGAGTGGTGCTTCCTCATGCAAAATTTGCTGCCATGATGCCAAGGTTTGTGGTGTGTTTATTACTGGCCCAAGTTAAAAGAGTCCTGTCCTGCTTTCTAGATATGACTCGAGTCCTTCCTTCAATGTAAGTCTATGGGATTTCTTTTGACAGTACTTCAGTTTTAGATTCACACATACATGTACGATTGACTGACGGTTGCAGCTCTTGAGTGTTTGAGGCTGTTGAAATGAGCAGATTTAACAGCTCCCCTGATGTCTATGATTTCCTCTCTCTCTCGTAATGAGTTTTCCAGCAACACCTTTGATGCTGCTCATTTGTGCGTGTCACATTTTTTCTCTTCTCACTTTCCCTCAGTTGGTGTTCAGATCCGATTGGCTTCTGATGGGATGTTACTAAAGGGGTCAATCAAACAACCCATTCTTTTGCTGCTTTGCCTTTAAGAGTTCTATGTAAACATCCTTTTGACATGTGAAATTTTGTGGCGTTTAGTATTAACATTTTTATTATTATGTGCCAATCATCTGTATTAATGTGTCCCGCCCCTTCTCGAGCCCCATACTGCCCGAGTAAACACATCTGTTACAAATGAAATGTAAAACAGACCGACTGATGTCCTGTAACTGAATAACAAGTGTTGTACAGGGTTCCAGAACATTTGACCAAAGACACGCTGCAATAACAAGCCAGGATCCATTTTTAGCTGCAGAATCTTAAAGTAGGTCAGTTTTTACATTTGTCAGCGCTCCGTTGTTTCAAGAGATCCAGAATTCGTCAGAAGGTGTAGTTTAGTTCTTTAGGAATTTAAGGATAATTCAGATTCACAGGTCTCGGAAGTGTGGGCAGACAAATAAACGCCAACAATGAAAAACAACTTATTTTAAAAGCATACAGTTTGCTATAAATGTGGACTAGAAATCTAAATAGAAAATAGAATTTTGTACTCTTTGGTGGGTATAAAGAAACAAACAAAAATATAGATGCATGCAACAATAACAGGTTGAGTAGATTTCTCTGGTTAGCGATCCTCTGGTGATAATTTTAGGCTGGATTTTATATTTTATAGATACTTTTGAAGCAGTGAGTGTTTTAACGTTTACGGATTGGCTTCATTCACTTCCATTGTAAGTGTCTCACTGTATGCTCGATTTTTGCTTTTTTTAAAAGAAAAGGAGTCAAAATAGTGTTTTGTGGTAATCAACATTATGCCACAAATGCTGTCGATTGAGATTAACTTGTATTGAACCCGGAATATTCCTTTAAAGTACCGGCTCAAAGGGTAAAAGCAGATTTATCGTTACTTTATCACTTAAAGCTGAAGTATGTAATTTCTGCATCACAGAATGGAATTGCAAAAATAAACAATGTTTTCAGAACAGCTGTCTGAATACACCTCTCATCTGCTGTTGGTCAAACAAACAGATAGGCCCGCCCCCAACTCACGCCATTGGTTGAGTAACGTTGTTGGGGCGGGTCTAAACGGGTCACTCAGAACAAACACAGGAATTTTTATAGACACAGTGTTTACAGTTTTAAAGAAAATGTACCTATGGCTTACTAGTTGTCTTTGCATATAAAGCTGGGATAGAAGAAAAGACTGTATTTTAACCCTGACAAAGTTACATGCTTTAGCTTTAATGAAACAATCCCTCACTTCCTGTCTGGCATTTTCTCAAACAAATTTATTAAGCTATTTCTGGAGAGTCTCGAACACCAGAAATCCACTTGATGAATTTTGTGAGGCCTTGGTCAAAATATGTGTGCCAGTTTTCCTGAAGATTCATCAAACATTGTCAGTTCCATATTAAAAAAATAAATCATAATAATAATATTCTACAAGACACCATGAACCAGAATCATGAGTTTAAGACAAGAGTTTTTATCTCCAAAGTGCCCTTGTATACTCTTTGTGGCAATGAAAGTTACCAAGTTATATTACAATATGATAAATAATGTTAACCTCCTGTTTGTTATCCTTACCTTCAAATTCAGTGATATGGACCCACCGGCGCTATATCGCGAACAAAGTTTACGCTTAAAACGTTAAAGTCTCCATATGCATAAGTTAGGCATATGAGGTATCATCTGAAAGTTTAGAATCTGAACTTTCCATAGATAATCATCACTTCTGCATTTATGTTACTTAAAATAACAAAATAAGGCCTTAAAACATTCGCGTCACAAATTAGCGCCCCCTAGAGGTAATGGGGTAGAAATATTTATATGAAATTAAAAGTCCTTCACATAGCACTTACATTGACAAGTCATATATCAAATGAAAGCTCTCATTCTCAGGAATGTGACTGTATAGTTTATTTTGTGGCCTTAATACCACAGTTCAAAAGATTTTCAAAAGAATCACAAAGTGAAATATGATTTCTGTAAGTCATCAAATACAAATGTCTCTTTTATGCTCCGATAACTGCTGCTGTTAGCCCCAAATAGCTAAAAACTTTATATCTGCTTTTACTTTAGAACGTTTTCTAAAACATGAGCTATTGTTTCCTTGTGTGTGAGCTTGCTTGGTTTAATAATCCAATGTTATATCTTAGATGTCCAGAACAAAATATGCCATCCAGAAGGAAAAGAATGCAAAACAAATATATATATGTATATAGTTTTTGACTATTGATGATAAAATGTTATATATCATCGCAAAGGGGAGGATCTCAGTTTGCTAATGACACCTAGATTGAGCTTCTAGTCCACTCAGAGGCCGAGATATTCAATGAAATAATGAGGGTGGTGCTTGAACTGAAAATTAGACTGAATGTCTATGGACGAGCACATCTGTAAGGGCTAAAATGAGTTTGAGCGCCACCTACATTTCAGATCTGTATATTGTGATGGAATGTGATAGAGACTAAATATTTTATCTAGTGCTTTCTGCCATCTAGTGGAATAAAATGAGACTTTTCAAAGTGAGGTAGAGTGAACAGAACCAGAATTACATGCTTACAAAGTTAGGACAAAAAAAAACAAAAAAATTCTCGAAAAATAATTCTGTTTATCATGAGATTATAAACACAAACAATATTATTTATGAATAAATTGAGTCTTTTTATTTTATTTAGAGGGTTCTCTGAAAAATGAGACAATTGTTTTTAAATTATTCAACAGTATGTGTGAATGGTGAGCTTTTAAATATGAGTGTGAAAAATTGCGAGCGTTAATTTTTTAGAGGTTTAATAACTTCTGGCCAGCACGGTCTCAAAATTATCTGACCCAATTTTGGGGATCCGATGAAAGCTTTAGAAATTAGTTTAAAAATAACCTGAACTCAGACTGACAGTGAAAACCTAATGTAGGTTACTTAATTATAACCTTTAACATCACCTTACTTGAAAAGTCTTACACCTTACACTTCGTCTGAAAATTTAAACCAAAACTCCCATCTGGAGTTCACGTGTAGACAAACAGCTGAGTAGCAACTGCTGCATCAATGCTCCATTGAATAAAGAAATAAAAATATTAGTGGAGCTGAACAAACATAGTGTTGCTGCTGTTCTCAAGCATGTGATAATTCTGTTAAACATTTACATGGAACACAATCTGCTTTTACAGTTAACAAACACTACATCAGGGCAGCCATTCATTCACGTCATGCAAACCGAGGAATGGGAGCGTGACGATAAGTTTTATCTGAAAACTCCTACTGCTGCTGGTTAATTTAAAACATACTCTATCATAACAGAACTCTATGAGTGGCCCTTTTTCAGACCATTACCTTGTGATTTTGGGGAACTGTAATGGGTTTTGGAGCTCGGTGACAGAGGTAATCAGGCTGACAGGGTGCACATTAGGGCTGAGATGGGATATAGACGTTTGACTCAGTACTGTCTTTGTTCAAGCACGACGTCTGGTGCACATTTGATTGTTCCTGTTTACGTCATTTTAAAACTCAATTACACGTGAATTCCTTTAATGGATAACTAAAATGGACATTTTCTAGTTTTAATGGACAGGGTCAAACGGCGGCCTCAAAATCTCGAGCTGCCTCAATGTTACGCCTCACACACTTTTGAAATTTCATGCAACAGTTACTATAGTGCTCTATGAACATGCATTGTGCATGCATTGCAGTTCTGATTTCTTGGGTAAAATGAGTTTGGTATCCGTTATTATCAAATTGCGCTTGACTGTTGAAAGGATTTAGTGTTTATTTCTAAGCTGTGAAACAATAACTGGGTCCATATCTAAACATTTCTAACCAGTTATCACCAGATGATGTGATCGTGCTTGCAAAATGTTTCAGATTCCAATAGAACAGATTCTTGCAGGAGGATTTGTTTTCATTGAGGTATTTTATTTATTAATCATATATTTTTTCTAAATATCAATAATTGCAACAAATCTCAATGTTTATATTTAACTACAAATCGTCTTAATAACATCTAGTCAGTAATGACTGATTTAAGTCTAACGAGTTTGGCATGGCAAAATGAATGACTTGGGGTCCAGTAAGTTTTTGATTCACTAAAATAAATTGGCACATAAGAATAATTTGTTTGGGAGGTAGAAGATTCAAAAGAACCGGCTCATAAGAGTCATTCGTTCGGGAATCGGTCTACACTGGTTGTCCACACTTTAAATTCAAAAGAACCAGCTCTTATGAGTCATTTGTTCCGGAATCAGTCTTCACCTGTGTTTGAGCTTTAGATTAAAAAGAACCATCTTTTAAGAGTCATTCATTCCGGAATCAGACTGCATTGGTCTTTCGCGCTATAGATTCAAAAGAACCGGCTCATAAGATTCATTCATTCCGGAATCAGACTGCATTGGTCTTTCGCGCTATAGATTCAAAAGAACCGGCTCATAAGATTCATTCATTCCGGAATCAGACTGCATTGGTCTTTCGCGCTATAGATTCAAAAGAACCGGCTCATAAGATTCATTCGTTCTGAAATCAAACGACACTGGTCTTTCGCGCTATAGATTCAAAAGAACCGGCTCATAAGATTCATTCGTTCTGAAATCAAACGACACTGGTCTTTCGCGCTATAGATTCAAAAGAACCGGCTCATAAGATTCATTCGTTCTGGAATCAGACTGCACTGGTCTTTCGCGCTATAGATTCAAAAGAACCGGCTCATAAGATTCATTCGTTCAGAAATCAAACGACACTGGTCTTTCGCGCTATAGATTCAAAAGAACCGGCTCATAAGATTCATTCGTTCTGGAATCAGACTGCACTGGTCTTTCGCGCTATAGATTCAAAAGAACCGGCTCATAAGATTAATTCGTTCTGAATCAAACTACACTGGTCTTTCGCGCTATCGATTCAAAAGAACCGGCTCATAAGATTCATTCGTTCTGGAATCAGACTGCACTGGTCTTTCGCGCTATAGATTCAAAAGAACCGGCTCATAAGATTCATTCGTTCTGGAATCAGACTGCACTGGTCTTTCACGCTATAGATTCAAAAGAACCGGCTCATAAGATTCATTCGTTCTGGAATCAAACTACACTGGTCTTTCGCGCTATCGATTCAAAAGAACCGGCTCATAAGATTCATTCGTTCTGGAATCAAACTACACTGGTCTTTCGCGCTATAGATTCAAAAGAACCGGCTCATAAGATTCATTCGTTCTGGAATCAGACTGCACTGGTCTTTCGCGCTATAGATTCAAAAGAACCGGCTCATAAGATTCATTCGTTCTGGAATCAAACTACACTGGTCTTTCGCGCTATAGATTCAAAAGAACCGGCTCATAAGATTCATTCGTTCTGGAATCAAACGACACTGGTCTTTCGCGCTATAGATTCAAAAGAACCGGCTCATAAGATTCATTCATTCTGGAATCAAACGACACTGGTCTTTCGCGCTATAGATTCAAAAGAACCGGCTCATAAGATTCATTCATTCTTGAATCAAACTACACTGGTCTTTCGCGCTATAGATTCAAAAGAACCGACTCATATGAGTCATTCATTCTGGAATCAGACTGCACTGGTCTTTTGTGCTATATATTCAAAAGAACCGGCTCATATGAGTTGTTCGTTCTGGAATCAGACTACACTGGTCTTTCACGCTATACATTCAAAAGAACCGGCTCATATGAGTCGTTTGTTCTGGAATCAAACTACACTGGTCTTTTGCGCCATATATTCAAAAGAACCGGCTCACAAGATTAATTCTTTCTGGAATCAAACTACACTGGTCTTTCACGCTATATATTCAAAAGAACCAGTTCATATGAGTCGTTCGTTCCGGAATCAAACTACACTGGTCTTTTGTGCTATATATTCAAAAGAATCGGCTCATATGAGTCGTTCGTTCTGGAATCAAACTACACTGGTCTTTTGCGCTATATATTCAAAAGAACCAGTTCATATGAGTCGTTCGTTCTGGAATCAAACTACACTGGTCTTTTGCGCCATATATTCAAAAGAACCGGCTCACAAGATTAATTCTTTCCGGAATCAGACTGCACTGGTCTTTCACGCTATATATTCAAAAGAACCAGTTCATATGAGTCGTTCGTTCCGGAATCAAACTACAGTGGTCTTTCGCGCTATATATTCAAAAGAACCAGTTCATATGAGTCGTTCGTTCCGGAATCAAACTACAGTGGTCTTTCGCGCTATATATTCAAAAGAACCAGTTCATATGAGTCGTTCGTTCCAGAATCAAACTACACTGGTCTTTCACGCTATATATTCAAAAGAACCGGTTCATATGAGTCATTCGTTCTGGAATCAAGCTACACTGGTCTTTCATGCTATAGATTCAAAAGAACCGGCTCATATGAGTCATTCATTCCGGAATCAAACTACACTGGTCTTTCACACTATATTTTCAAAAGAACCGGCTCATAAGATTCATTCGTTCTGGAATCAGACTGCACTAGTTGTTCGTGGTTTAGATTCAAATGAACCGGCTCATATGAGTCATTCGTTCCGGAATCAGACTACAGTGGTCTTTCACGCTATAGATTCAAAAGAACCGGCTCGTATGAGTCATTCGTTCCAGAATCAAACTACAGTGGTCTTTCACGCTAGAGATTCAAAAGAACCAGCTCATAAGATTCATTCGTTCCGGAATCAGACTGCACTGGTTGCACTGTGTGTTTCGCACTGTAGATGGCATTGCAGTGCTTTTAAATAGCAATGCAGGAAACATTGACAGATAAATTTAATACGCTGTTCTGTCCGCATAGGTTAAATCTTCCTGTTCTTGGCTCCCAACCCTAGATGAGATATACGAAATGTTGGTGTTTTTTTCTGAGGAAAGAGAGATGACAGCTGATGCACGATCGTGACTATTTCAGATGTTTATTAAAGTGGAGAGTCTGAAAGGTCAGTCACAGCTTGTGTGTTAATTAATCACAGAGAAACAAGCTGATCATCTAATTTGATCTGACAGCAACCTACAGCACAAATGTGAAGTCAATGCGTGTCTGAGTTTGATTTTTTGTCTCACAATAAAACATAGAGAAGTCTGTACTCATCTAGTTCATTACAAGTACAGTTACCAAACATCAGATTGAACCCTTTTAAAAATAAAACAACACCGAAGGTCCTTAAAGTTATATTTCTGTCATCATTTACTCACCCTCATGATGTTCCAAACCCGTATGACTTACTTTCTCCAGTGGAACATGAACAGTGTCTTCTCACTGTTAAGGCTGATGCTTCAGTTAATGAATGAGGTAATTAGTAAACACAGTAGGTGTGAGTGTTTTGTCTAGCGCTAGTCTTTTCAAACAGCAGGCCGTGATATGGAACAAGACGTCGAGCCCTTTACTTTGACATTTAATAGCTGATAATCTATGTTAATAAAACACTCATCCAGCTTGTTAGCTCTCATCTCATCATAAGTTAAAACATGCTGAGCAAATGTTCACCAAGACCACTAAGTGTAAGTGATTATGGTAAATTAAAACCTTAATAAGCTGGTGGCTAAACTATTGTATAAATATCCAGATATCTCATTCTTTTCTGCATGTAACGCGATGTGGAATTGGAGCGTTTAGTAATTGAAACGAGCAGCCAGATGTAAGCGTAAAGCGGCTCATTCATTTCACTTGGACTCTTTGTGATTTGAGAAAACAATTTGAAGTCTTTGGTTAACCACCGTAAGCACACAGTACATGTATAATTTACTTAAGGGGGAAACATGGTTTCCCTCTGAAATATGAATTTGAGCAGCGAGGCGCCCGACTGTGCTGCATGTCGCAGTTCTGTTCTGCAGGAAATGTGCAGGACCCCGAGAGCAGAGAGATGTGTGTGTTTAGAGTAGGATATGTGGAACAGTTCGCCTAGGATAAAGCAGAAGTTATAAAACGTATTTCTTTTCACTATTCTCACATTTAAAGGCACTTTCTTTTTTTGGTCTAGATTAATCCATGTCTAATATTTTCTTCTATATACAGATTCTCAAGATGTTTCTTCTGTTTATATCTTGCACTGTAATATCTTGCAGTATCATTTTCATCTTGTCATATTTTCGTGAACAGTATGCTTTAATAAAATCGTTTAATTATCGTCATGATGTGCCTTTTTCGGCACGTCTTCGTTATCGTTGATGAAGTCAAAAAACTCTTTGTCAACGAACGATTTCGTCAGTGATTTCGTTGGTGAGATTATCACTGCAAACACAATGTGCTTAAGATAACAACACACAAAAAATTATAATCTTTCATGTCTTTATTGAACACATCCCATTAAATATCCAGAATGCTGTGGAAAAAGTAACTGAACCCCTTGGATAAAGATTACACTATGTAACACAATTTTGGTTCCTGGGTAGTAAGTGTTATTTCCTAATTGCTTATGCCTCAGAAGTATAGAAAATGGCTATTATTCCCCACAAACTTTGCTTTTGTGACCAGGACAGGCTGAATCAGCCCCCAGCTGTGCTCATCATACTTCAAGGCGTCCAGCAAGGTCTTGATGCTGTTGTAATCCTCTTTGAGGTGCACTGAGTGAGCCAGGGGAACAGACGGGTACTTGTTACCATTATGGAGCAGCACGGCTTTGAGGCTCCTGGATGAGCTGTCAATGAAGAAGCGCCACTCATTCTGGTTACAGGCGATTCCGATTGCCTCCAACAGACTGGTCACATTGTGGCAGAAGCAGAGCCCATCTTGACA
The DNA here is from genome assembly GCF_019703515.2 of Myxocyprinus asiaticus. Taxonomy (NCBI): domain Eukaryota; kingdom Metazoa; phylum Chordata; class Actinopteri; order Cypriniformes; family Catostomidae; genus Myxocyprinus; species Myxocyprinus asiaticus. Next base: position 31,674,084 of record NC_059388.1, on the reverse strand, counting down.
GGCGAAGTTCAGCGACTTGCACACTTTCATCCAACAAGTTCCACTGCTTGAGCCTAGATGTCAAAAGCTCGGCATTGGACTTGGTGAGACCAAGATCTCTAATCAAGTCGTTGAGGTCTTTTTGGTTGGGGTAGTATGGGTTTCTCTCCTCAGCTCCACCTCTGAAATTGTCATCTGGATCTACAACGTCTTCCTCACTCTCTGACTTGCTGCTCTAAAGACTGTTGCTCTCTCTCCGGAGGAGTGGGTACGGGGAGCTCATGGCAGTGTGGCACCGGGGCGATGGATGAAGGAAGGTCTGGATACGTGATAGCAGGTCATTCTTGCCAGTCCGACGTTTGGAAGGGTCCACCATGCAGAAGTAGCAGTTGCTTGAGCGGTCAGTGGGTTCCTGCAAAATTCTTGGGATTGCGAACTTCATGGCTCTCTTTTCCCCTCTGTACCATCCTTCAAAAATACACCCATGACTATTGTGTAAGAGATTCTCACATCATTTTTCATATATGATATATTTTTTCAATAACATTGAAAATGGTAAAATATTTTAAAATTAAAAACTTTTACAATTTTAAAAATTAACAAATTTTATAACATAAAATTCCAAGCAACAATTGTCCATCTTACATTCCAGAGTTTTTCTGCAGTACTCGCAGGTGTAATGAGGTGCCCAGGGTTTGTCTTGATCCCTGACAGGCATGCCGAAATATGCCTTGTAGGCCTCACACATATTAGCAGATGCTTCCACAGAGTACTTTTTCGCTCTTGTCTTGAAAAATTGACATAGCAAAATACGTCTGCCAGATGCTTGCAGCCTCTTGATGCCATCTCAGAAAAATGCAGATATGTATCCACTTAGGCAGCTGGAACTAAACTGAACTGGTGGGCTTAAGGCCCCTGTATTTATACTACTATTTATATTACTGGAAAGTTCTTGAAAGTTCTAGAAGTTACTCCAAGTTTACTCAGCAATGAATCTATCTGGAATGTTCTGGAAAATTCAGGTAAATGTAGGTAAATTTCATAATATCACTGTCCTGGTCACAAAAGCAAAGTTTGTGGGGAATAATAGCCATTCCCATACTTTTGAGGCATAAGCAATTAGGAAATAACACTGACTACTCAGGAACCAAAAAAAATAAATAAACAAATTTGTTACATGGTATATTTAGAGTCAGGAGTTGGCAAACCTGGTATCCAATTAATGAAACGAGATTGGAGGTGTGGAGGAGCTTAGATATTCATCTGTTCAGTTAGACAAATTGTCTATAAATGGAGATGATTTAGTACTATAGGTACTCTCACTAGAAGTGGCTGTCCAGCCAAGATGACTCAAGGGGCACACCGCAGAATGCTCAATGTGGTCAAAAAGAGCCCTAGAGTGACAGATAAAGACTTGAAGGAATCATTGGAACTGGTTAACATCTCTGTTCATGAGTCTACTATACAGAAAACATTAAACAGGTATGGTGTTCATGGCAGGACATCATGAAGGAAGCTGCTGCTTTCTAACAAAGTTTACCAAAGACCACTTTGACACTCCACAACGCTACTGGGAAATGTTTTGTGGACTGATGAAAGTAAGGTTGAATTGTCTGGGAAGAACATGCATCACTATGTATGGCATAAAAAGGGCACCGCATACCAACATGAAAACATCATCCCAACGGTGAAGTACGGTGGAGGGAGCATCATGATTTTGGGCTGCTTTGCTGCTTCAGGGCCTGGACTGCTTACCATCATCGAGGGATATCAAGGTATCTTACAGGATAATGTCAGGGTGTCTGTGTGCCAGCTGAAGCTCAGTAGATGTTGGGTGATGCAGCAGGACAATGACCCTAAACATCGAAGTAAATCCACTACAGAATGGCTTCAAAAAAAGAAAATCCACCTTAGCCCAGACCTTAACCCAATAGAGATGCCGTGGAATGACCTCAAGAGAGACATTCACACCAGACATCCTAAGAATATGTCTGAGCTGAAGCAGTTCTGTAAGGAAGAATGGTCCAAAATTCCTTCTGAACGTTGTGCAGGTCTAATCCACAGCTACCGGAAACTCTTGGTTGAGGTTGTTGCTGCCAAAGAAGGACTGACCAGTTATTAAATCCAAGGGTTCACTTACTTTTTCCACAGCACTGTGAATGTTTAATGGGATGTGTTCAATAAAGACATGAAAGATTATAATTGTTTGTGTGTTTGTCTATACTTGTGACTTTGATGAAGATCACATTTTATGACCAATTAATGCAGAAAACCAGCTAATTCCACATGGTTTTTCTTGCCACTGTATTAATAGTTACTGTAATTGAGTTATAATTAAAATTATAATTAGCCGTTATTTTATATTTAAATACAGTTTGTCTAAGAGTATATCAGCAAGTGATGAAGAAAGACTTCTTAATGGCTAATGTAGTATTTATGAGTCATTTGCAGTTGTATGGTGGAATTTAATTACCATCGAACTCAAGAATGTAATATAACTTATGAGTACCGTACAATGTGGCATCAGGAAAAACGGATGAAGAGGTGTTATTTATAATTATTTCATGCATTCGCATTTTGATACAGTTTGAGAAATATAGAAAGTAAAGAGCACTTACATAAATCTACATTTTCATGCGCATATTTGACTATTTACGTGTAATCCAAACAAATCGCTGAACCCAAATATTGAAGCCAATGATTTAATTTTATTTCCTTTAAAATGGAACTAAATCTGCAAGATCACTCGTAGTTAACTGTTTTAAACAGAACAGGCCCTTATTTTAAGCATGCAAATAAAGAATGTTGAGTTAGATTGATGTAATAAAGAAACAATTACATTAAAGGAATATTCCGAGTTCAATACAAGTTAAGCTCAATCGACAGCATTTGTCGATTTTTCTCCCCAATTTGGAATGCCCAATACCCAATGTGCTCTATGTCCTCGTGGTGGAGTAGTGACTCGCCTCAATCCAGGTGGCGGAGTACGAATCTCAGTTGCCTCCGCGTCTGAGACCGTCAATCCGTGCATTTTATCACGTGGCTTGTTGAGCGCATTACCGCAGAGACGTAGCGCGTGTGGAGACTTCACGCTATTCTCTGCGGCATCCACGCACAACTCACCACGCGCCCCTCCGAGAGCGAGAACCACATTATAGCGACCACGAGGAGGTTACCCCATGTGACTCTACCCTCCCTAGCAACCGGGCCAATTTGGTTGCTTAGGAGACCTGGCTGGAGTCTCTCAGCACGCCCTGGATTCGAACTCGCGACTCCAGGTGTGGTAGTCAGCGCCAATACTCACTGAGATACCCAGGCCCCAGCATTTGTGGCATAATTGTATCAAACATTATGCCACAAATGCTGTCGATTGAGCTTAACTTGTATTGAGCCTGGAATAGTCCTTTAAATCCAACCTGGCTGTTCACACTAAAGGCACATTGGAAAATATCAGATGCGTATCCGATTTATTTTCATATAATTGTCAAGTCATTTTTAATGTATAGCGCTTTTCACAACACATCGTTTCAAAGCAGCTTTACACAAAATTTAGCTATAACAGAAAATTAAGCTGTAATGTCTGTAATGTCCTAGAGTCATCATTTTGTCATTTGATAAAATGTGATTGCTTTACTTTTTCAAATAGGTAATGTACTTTTCTATTTATTTAATTTATTTACTTTGAATTACTATTGAGAACATATCTTTTGCACCAGACATGGTCACATAGGCCTAGTCCAAATCTTGGAGCTGGGCCAAAACCAGTTGACAGCCATGTATGTTTCGAGCCCAGCAATGACATAATTAGTCATTTTAGTTGGAGTAAAACCATAATGTAATGCATTACTTTTAGTTAACGTTCCCCAACACTGATCCTGGTTGATGAGATCTTCTGCTTTCGGAATTGACCATCGATCCCTCTCGTATCCCTGTCCGGACTGAAGCGGAGAACTCTGCCATGTGGAAGGGAATACTCCTCTGGCGTATCATTCGCAAGAAGCTGGCAGCCTTTGCCCATAGTGGGGGGTCCTTGTTTCAGAGTGATCTGGAGTTTCCTGTAAGTTCAGGAAGTGAGGCTCTCCGAACAGAGATTTCTTGCTTCTTAGTTTCAGAGACCACAAAGCTCCCTGTGAGACTGCCGCACATGTCAACAGAGTAAAAGAAGAAACGTTTTGTGAGGAAGCATTTAAAAGACGACCGCATTTCTGCACTAAAAGGTGTTTGATCTAGGGCTCAGATCCGAGCGAGATGAGGGGTACCTGAGGGATTGGCATGGATCTGAGAGATGGGGGGCTAAAATCAAAGAGGGACCCGAAGCGAGTGCCAGATTATTAGCTGAATGTAATTCAACTCCCCAAACGGCCACATCTGCGATTCATCCGGTGTTTCAGGTCCTGTTATAGAAGCTTTGTTAACGTTAAACGTCTCCTCATTACCAACAGGTCATAGATGGGCCAAACTATCAGTGTTGAGAGGAAAATTAAGGGGTGGCGGATCAGACGGTCTGAGAGACAAATATTTCGAGTATAAGGCATTTCCTCATCTGCTTCAAGCAATGATTTCATGCACATCAGCTCACAGCTGGAAAACATGATATCAATGATACCTACAGCACCATAGAGACCCTTCGCAGGCCAAAACAGACAAAAAAACAAACGTCCCATCCAAATTGTGATGATTGATTTATAAACTGAAAGGACTTCTCAACAATTCAATATCCAAGTAAACTCATTCTGTCAAATTCTGTCATTTATTGTTTCTGGACTGTAACTATGTTTTGAACGTTTTGATATGCTATGACAGTCACTCAAAGCAGCAATTGCAGAATATCAGGTTGTGATCTTTTTAACAATGGCAAACCACTCACGCACCAGACAGACAAATATGAGTGCGGGTGCCGTGACCCGTGGGTTACGTCGCTCTGGATGTCTGTAGTTTGTGATCTGATCGACAGAACTGCTTTAATATCCAAAACAGCCATAACTGTCATCTCCTTGCAGCCAAATGGATTTATTTGATCACATCTTCGCCATTATAACTGATAATACAGTTTTTTCCACCAAGCATCTCACAGAGATTTTGACAGGCTTTGACCAATTTGCTTTGAGAGAGAAGAATTGTGTTAAAGAAATTGATCATTGAAAAATAAAATTTTCATGCTCATGCTTTTCAACCTTATATTATTTTGGTAATATTGTTACAAACAAAGTGTCCTGGTCATATTTAACCCCATATTAACCCCAAAAATATTTTATTTTGTATAAAGAAAATGAAGCCTACATTTAAGACCATTTATTACATTTAAGAGATCTTTTGCATTCTCATTACCGTAACACATCCAGACGTTTTACTTTTTACTATTTCCATTGTTTTCAATGATGATTCTCATTACCATAATGCGACCAGACGTTTTACTTTTACTATTTCCATTGTTTTCAATGATAATTCTCATTACCATAATGCGACCAGACGTTTTACTTTTACTATTTCCATTGTTTTCAATGATGATTCTCATTACCATAATGCGACCAGACGTTTTACTTTTACTATTTCCATTGTTTTCAATGATAATTCTCATTAGCATAATATGACCAGATGCTTTACTTTTACTATTTCCATTATTTTCAATGATAATTCTCATTAGCATAATATGACCAGACATTTTATTTTTACTATTACTGCTTTTAATGATGATTCTCAATACAATAACATGTCCAGATGTTTTACTTTAACTATTCCCATTGTTTTTAATGATGATTCTCATTACCGTAATGCGTCCAGACGTTTTACTTTTACTATTTCCATTATTTTCAATGATAATTCTCATTAGCATAATGGGACCAGATGTTTTACTTTCACTATTTCCATTATTTTCAATGATGATTCTCATACCGTAACGCGTCCAGATGTTTTACTTTTACTATTTCCATTGTTTTCAATGATGATTCTCATTAGCATAATATGACCAGACATTTTACTTTTACTATTCCGATTGCTTTTAATGATGATTCTCAATAAATAACACATCCAGACGTTTTACTTTTACTATTCCCATTGTTTTTAATGATGATTCTCATTACCGTAATGCGTCCAGACATTTTACTTTTACTGTTTCCATTATTTTCAGTGATAATTCTCATTAGCGTAATATGACCAGACATTTTACTTTACTATTCCAGTTGTTTTTAATGATGATTCTCATTAGCATAATGCGACCAGACGTTTTACTTTTACTATTTCCATTGTTTTCAGTGATAATTCTCATTAGCGTAATATGACCAGACATTTTACTTTACTATTCCAGTTGTTTTTAATGATGATTCTCATTAGCATAATGCGACCAGACGTTTTACTTTTACTATTTCCATTGTTTTTAATGATGATTCTCATTACCATAATACGACCAGACGTTTTAATTTGACTATTTCCATTATTTTCAATGATAATTCTCATTAGCATAATGCGACCAGACGTTTTACTTTTACTATTTCCATTATTTTCAATGATAATTCTCATTAGCATAATGCGCCCAGATGTTTTACTTTTACTATTTCCATTATTTTCAATGATAATTCTCATTAGCATAATATGACCAGACATTTTACTTTTACTATTTCCATTATTTTTAAATGACTCTCATTTCCGTAACGCGTCCAGATGTTTTACTTTTACTATTTCCATTGTTTTTAATGATGATTCTCATTACCGTAATGCGTCCAGACATTTTACTTTTACTATTTCCATTATTTTCAATGATAATTCTCATTAGCGTAATATGACCAGACATTTTACTTTACTATTCCAGTTGTTTTTAATGATGATTCTCATTAGCATAATATGACCAGACATTTTACTTTTACTATTTCCATTGTTTTCAATGATAATTCTCATTAGCATAATATGACCAGACATTTTACTTTTACTATTTCCATTGTTTTCAATGATAATTCTCATTAGCATAATATGACCAGACATTTTACTTTTACTATTTCCATTGTTTTCATTGAAGATTCTCATGAAGTAACGCGTCCAGACGTTATACGTTTTACTATTTCCATTATTTTTAAATGACTCTCATTTCCGTAACGCATCCAGATGCTTTACTTTTACTATTTCCATTGTTTTCAATTATGATTCTCAATACTGTAACACATCAAGACATTTTACTTTACTATTTCCATAGTTTTCGACGGATTGTTTTCAGTGAAGATTCTCATGAAGTAACGCATCCAGACGTTATACATTTTACTATTTCCATTATTTTTAAATGATTCTCATTACCGTAACACATCCAGACATTTCACTTTTTAATATTTCCATTGTTTTCGATGATTATTCTCAATACCGTAACACGTCCAGACATTTTACTTTTGCTATTCCCATTGCTTTTAATGATGATTCTCATTACCGTAATGCGTCCAGACGTTTTACTTTTTACTATTTCCATTGTTTTCGACGATGATTCTCATTACTGTAATGCGTCCAGACATTTTACTTTTTACTATTTCCATTGTTTTCAATGGTGATTCTCAGCACCATAACTGTATTACAGTAAAAAAGATGCTGTTGTTATTTTTAAAATAAAATCTACTATGATGTATAAAGACTTTTTTAATAATTTAATATAATATATAATTTTCTGTGGGGAGGGGGTGTAAATGTGCACAACTGCCTTGAAAACAATGTCACAATGAATAAAAGTGCAATTGCCCTAAAATTAGGCTTCATTTTCTGTATGCTAAATACAATCTTTATTTCTTTCTTTTGATTTTGGAGTAATATAGGAGCAGGACATTGTCTTGACAGGTTTTCGTGAGAATCCCCCAGCTGCTCTATTACGTACAATGAAAGTGGATTGTGAGTTATACTGTCAAGCGCCAAAGATTCACATTCACCAAGAATGGCATTCGCTGTGCACCCACTTACTTCTTAAACACTCCTCACACACCACACTGAAAGAGAGACTCTTGTTTACACACCGTTAAGTGCTGGAATAGAAGATACCTGGGAACAATTTGGTGAAGGACTGGCAACCAATTAAACCGGTAATTCGGACTAATTGCAAGTCATTTGATAACAAGCAATTTAACACTCTCACTGAAGTGGGACCGTGCTGCGTGATACTATGAGGTTTCTATCAATGATGTCATTGTTCCCCTAGGCTGCTGCTTTGATATATAAGATTATAATATTGCCAGGTTTATACAGTGTTGATGATACCACAGACATCATAATATTATAAGGTGACCTTGAACTTCAAACTGAACTTTATGGGGTGGTGGTGTTTCTGAGTGTGTTTCTGTAGAGTTCTGTTCTCCTGAAATGAAGTGCAATGGAGACTGAATGTCTAGTATCGCTGAAGAAACACTCAAATCTCTCTGGACTCATCTTCTGATAAGATACAAGTGTTTTAATGCTTTAGTGATGTACCACCTCTGCTGAAATGATTGTGGATTGCATTGTGTGTACTGGCCTGACTATCACTGCATTATAATGTTCATAATTAATTTTATTTTGTATTCACAATGTGTGTTGGGCAAGAAAAGTTACCATATAGATAGTCTCTGTTAGTGAGAAGGAACATAGGCTACATTTCAGCTCATTTAAAAAATATATGAAACTAATTTCAAGACATATTTTTAAATATATTTATGTTTTCCCAAATTGTACCCTGACCTGCTACACTGCATCCTGTGTTATATTCTCTCTAATTTTAGGTGTTTTTGGAGGCATAAAACTGACATTCCAAAGAGTGCCATTGGAAGTGAAGCCACCATGCCAGCAATCCTACAACATTGACATCATGCAAATAAAAAACACAGCCCGTATACTCCACCCAAGAACAGTTCTAATGGAGTTCAGTTCATCTTCTCCCCTCCTGAATCACTGAGTCCATCAAAGTGAGCATTCATGACAAACTCTCCTCCGGTGCATTACGTCTTTTTTCCAAACGTTTTCCTTTACAGTGGAGGTTACACATCATTACTGCTACCAGGGCTTTTCTTTTTTTGCCTTCTCTTCTCTCATTAAACCAATATAACTTTTCACCACTGAGATGCGTTTACAAAGAAAGAAATAGAAATAGAAATATGTATATTTGTTGAAGTAAAATGCAATACCTGGACTAATCCTTAACAGTGAGAGCTGCGGACATCCAGGCAGATAGAATAACTTTTGAGATTATGTAACACAAAATGTGATATTGTTGTTTATGTATAGTAAATACTTTAATTCTCAAATAAATGTGCATGATACAGAAACAATGCAATTCTATTAACCATATAAAATGCATAGCTAACTTTTCCTCCCGAAAGAAGTGATAGAATTAGATGCATATGCTTTGTAACACTACTTGTTTTGCCAATGAAAATACATTTGAACTATAATTTAGATTAATGTGTGTGAGCTAAATCTGAAATAAATGTGAAAGTAAGTAATTGCAAAGGCACCTTATTTGAGAAACAATATATAGTAAAAATAGACGATAATTTATGCATTTAGAGTTATGGAGGTTTACTATGAGGTGTGCCTTTATCAATGAATGAGAGATGAGGTGCGTGATTTATGGAGGTACTGCGCATGTGTAACGGGAGCCAGCTGATAGATAGCTGTGCAATGTGTATAAACCTCACTCTCCTGACCTCAAGAGGTGCACTAGCGACTGACGCTAGAGTCTTTAGCCTCCTTGTTAGCGCACCCGCCTCCCATGCCGGAGACACCGGTTCGAGTCTCTCACGGAGCGGGTAGAACAGGAGCGTCACAATGGTGCCATGACCCGGTGGGAGTGAGGTTTAGGGGGGTGAGTGTAATGATAGCTAGCTGATAGATAGCTGTGCAATGTGTATAAACCTCACTCTCCTGACCTTAAGAGGTGCACTAGCGACTGACGTTAGAACCTCTCGACCTTAGAGGTGCACTAGCGACTGACGTTAGAGGCTGTAGCCTTTAGCCTCCTTGTTAGCGCACCCGCCTCCCATGCTGGAGACACCGGTTCGAGTAGGAGCAGAGCGTCACAATGGTGCCGTGACCCGGATGGGAGTGAGGTTTAGGGGGGTGAGTGTAATGATAGCTAGCTGATAGACAGCCGTGCAATGTGTGTAAACCTCACTCTCCTGACCTTAAGAGGTGCACTAGTGACTGACGCTAGAGTCTTTAGCCTCCTTGTTAGCACACTCACCTCCCATGCCGGAGACACCGGTTCGAGTCCCGCATGGAGCGGGTAGAACAGGAGCGTCACAATGGTGCCATGACCCGGTGGGAGTGAGGTTTAGGGGGGTGAGTGTAATGATAGCTAGCTGATAGATAGCTGTGCAATGTGTATAAACCTCACTCTCCTGACCTCAAGAGGTGCACTAGTGACTGACGCTAGAGTCTTTAGCCTCCTTGTTAGCACACTCACCTCCCATGCCGGAGACACCGGTTCGAGTCCCGCATGGAGCGGGTAGAACAGGAGCGTCACAATGGTGCCATGACCCGGTGGGAGTGAGGTTTAGGGGGGTGAGTGTAATGATAGCTAGCTGATAGATAGCTGTGCAATGTGTATAAACCTCACTCTCCTGACCTCAAGAGGTGCACTAGCGACTGACATTAGAGGCTGTAGCCTTTAGCCTCCTTGTTAGCGCACCCGCCTCCCATGCCGGAGACACCGGTTCGAGTCCCGCATGGAGCGGGTAGAACAGGAGCGTCACGATGGGAGTGAGGTTTAGGAGGGTGAGTGTAATGATAGCCAGTTGAAAGATAGCTGTGCAATGTGTATAAACCTCACTCTCCTGACCTCAAGAGGTGCACTAGCGACTGACGTTAGAGGCTGTAGCCTTTAGCCTCCTTGTTAGCACACCCGCCTCCCATGCCGGAGACACCGGTTCGAGTAGGAGCGGAGCGTCACAATGGTGCCGTGACCCGGATGGGAGTGAGGTTTAGGGGGGTGAGTGTAATGATAGCTAGCTGATAGATAGCTGTGCAATGTGTATAAACCTCACTCTCCTGACCTTAAGAGGTGCACTAGCGACTGACGCTAGAGTCTTTAGCCTCCTTGTTAGCGCACCCACCTCCCATGCCGGAGACACTGGTTCGAGTCCCGTTTGGAGCGGGTAGAACAAGAGCGTCACACATCTCTATTAATAATTATTGTGCATTTATTATCACAGTGTATGTGGACGCGATTGCAGCCTCACATAATTTCGTTATGTAATGTAATGTAGGGGAAAAAACACAAAACATCTCAAACCTGATCAAAGAACTTAATTCCCATGGTAAACATTGCAGCATTTGGTGTTTAAACCATTTTATTGGAAGTGTACTGAGAGGGTAAAATTGGGCTAAAGGCCTGTTTGTCACTATACACCGAAAACATTTCCTGGAGACCTTTGCGTGTGGTGTCTAAAGGCAATTTGATCTCATTTTTTAATATATTTTAAAATGTTTCAAATTTATGTAACTAATGAAAATCCCCTGAAATTAATATTTATTTTGAGACAAAATGCTTATTTAACATTTTCAGTTTAGTGCACACTTTTATGAAGTAGCAATTTTGAGTAAACATCATCTTAATTTGTTTCTCCAAAAAGTACAAATCAATTTCCATTAGTTGACAAATTTTTGCTATATCCCCGAAATCTACATGATATCACTATAACCCCCCTCACCACCTTTTTAAAAAAATGAACTTTAATTAAAAAAAACCTCCGTTATTACTTCATTTCACACTAAATATGTTGCTCCATCAATATTGAATAAAAATAAATCAATGTTTTCAATCTTGATCTATTTTGTGACCAGACAAAAAAGCTAATATTCCTCAAGGTGTGCCTTTAGCCCCATTGTACCCTATACATAATAAAATTGGATTACAGTAGCCTATTTTACCAGGGTACTAGGGCTATTTTAATAGGGTAAAAAACGTAAAAGTAAAATGTCCAGATGCATTATGTTAATGAGAATATGTGGAGTATTGTGCTTTTTATAAACATAATGCAAAATGTAAAATAGGCTTAATTGTCTTAATGCACAATCTAAATTTCTTATTTTCTTCTTTTGATTTTAAGGTCACCAAAACGTATAAGATTTTAGCCCCTTTCACACAGGTAACTTACAGGAAAATCATTGGGTTGCCTTTACTGGTAAATGTACCATATGTGCTGTTTACACATACCATCAATATGGAAATTAAGCTATAGATAATGTAACAACTTCTCATTAAGGGAAATTGCCTGAGCAAAATTTACCAGTGTTCATACATTAAAAATTGCAGTCAGTTTTGTGGAAAAGGCTGTATGTGTGAAAGGGGCTACTGTATACTGATTAATTTGCATTCATGCCAATGAGAAATAAGTAAGAACTGAAGATATGATATGTAAATGTGCTGAAAATTACTGTTTAAATTAAATGTAAATGTAAATGTTAATTCATTTTTGATACCTGAGGATATTCATTGGAATTAATTGCTGAAGAGGTCTAATATTAAGAATCACTGGTATTAGGACTGTTGTGGAAATGTTCAAAAATAGCCTAATTATTAAGGGATTGTCAAGCAAAGCCACAATTTCTCCCTGTCATCTTTTCTTCTGTTTTTCAGGAATTTGTGTTCATTTAACCTGCATCCTGAGAGGGGCCTGCAACACTTTGGATGAAAGCCATGGAGAAGACTTCGATCCACTAGTGTTTGTGCTCATATAATAATCGTAAGACATCACTTCTTAAGACATCAAAATATATCACCTGAATATAATCAAGATCACAGACAGATAAAACATTGGCATGCAACTGTATCGCCATCCGACTATAACTGTAAAAATATCCAGGACAATGAGCGACATCTTCACTCAGCACGATCTCAGTAGACAAATGCTTCCAATTTTACTGAACAATAAACATCCATGAAGCTCTCAGGTGGAAAATGACCATCAACCATCAGTGAGAGCAGGTCTACACACACAAATACATGCACGCACACAGGGTGACAGCATTATGTCGTTCCCACCGGAGGACCACACAAGCAGAGTGCTGACTTCAGGAAAGAATGCTGGAGCCTTTCATCTGGACGGAGGAATGAAAGATGGAGGGATGGCGCGTGTGTGTGTGTGTGTGTGTGTGATGGAGGACAGACACTCGCTCATTCAGACGGGAGGATGTGGGGGGAGCAAGACCTGCCAGAACCCACAGACTGCATTTGAGAAGACACAAGGAAGTGAAGGTAAAGACAGAGGGATAACTTGGGAAGTGCACACATATTTCTTCAGAATCGTCTCAAAATCAAAGTGTAGTGGAAGACCATGCAGGCCAACGCATTCAGAAACATCCTGTCTGTCTGTATACTCAAAGTTTCATAGAGAATAACAGCACTCAAAGAAACCAAATCGTGCTTTATTCAAGTTAACCCTTTAAGCTCTGAAGGTGTTTTTAAAGATTTCCTTTTTCAGTGGCATACCTAAAATGAAGGCTTATAACTAAAAAAATAAAAACAACAACAACAAAAAACAAGGAGGGTCAAGTGTTTGGTATCATTGTAAAGGAAACTTTTCAGACATTTTATTGATATACATTTTGATACATTCTGAGACTCTCAGTCTAGGAAACTGCTGAAAAATCACAAAAAACGGAGCCAAAAATGTACTTTTTTTATTTTTCTGATTTAACATTATATATCTCTGGGTGTAAATAAGATGGCTCTGAAAAACTGCTTTTGTTTTGTTCCCAATCATGTCAAATGTATCTGAGAAAGAAATTGTGTTGATACGACAAAGCAATCAAAAGTTATAACATTACAAAATAATTTATCATAGTGTCCAAAAACATCTCCAAACAAATAAAACATAATAATTGTACATAAGAACTAATTACACATGCAAACACAACAATGAAGGTAAAGGTTTGCATAGCATGCAGACATGATTTTAGTAATGAGATTTCACTGAATGAGTTTCATTCTGTGTCATTTGAGTCATCATTGAGTCTGTGTCATGTATTTGGCGCCATCTCCTGGTGGTCATATGTAACATTGTGCTTCATGTGGATTATCTAACGATCTATGCATCTGATTATCTTGTGTGTGGACTCGTTTGAAAGATAATCGCCTCCTCTAAGTAATGGCATGTGATATTATATGTTCCGTTTATTCTGTGAAGTTATAAGTGAAAACGCAGCATACAAGCAACACCAATATAATTGTCAAAGACATATACTTAGCTATTACTCTCTATATTTTTGTCTGTGAGTAAAACAAATAGGCTGGTGGTATTCTACTCTTTGAGAGCTTTCCAACAACATACACCAATCAGCCACAACATTAAAAGCACCTGCCTAATATCGTGTAGGTCCCCCTCGTGCCACCAAAACAGCTCCGATCCGTCGAGGCATGGACTCCACAAGATCTCTGGAGGTGTCCTGTGGTATCTGGCACCAAGACGTTAGCAGCAGATCCTTTAAGTCCTGTAAGTTGTGAAGTGGGGCCTCCATGGATCGGACTTGTTGGTCCAGCACATCACATAGATGCTCATTCGGATTGAGATCTGGGGAACTCTTTGTCATGTTCCTCAAACCATTCCTGAACAATTTTTGCAGTGTGGCAAGGCGCATTATCCTGCTGAAAGAGGCCACTGCCATCAGAGAATACCGTTGCCATGAAGGGGTGTACGTGGTGTGCAGCAATCTTTAGGTAGGTGGTACGTGTCAAAGTAACATCCACATGAATGCCAGGACCGGAGGTTTCCCAGCAGAACATTACCCAGAGCATCACACTGCCTCCGCCGGCCTGCCTTCTTCCCATAGTGCATCCTGCTGCCATATCTTCCCCAGGTAAATGATGCACACGGCCGTCCACATGATCTAAAAGAAAATGTGATTCATCAGACCAGGCCACCTTCTTCCATTGCTCCATGGTCCAGTTCTGATGCTCACATGCCCATTGTTGGCGCTTCCGGTGGTGGACAGGGGTCAGCATGGACACTCTGACCGGTCTGCAGCTACACAACCCCATACGCAGCGATGCACTGTGTGTTCTGACACCTTTCTATCATGGCCAGCATTAAGTTTTTCAGCAACTTGTGCTATAGTATCTCTTCTGTGGGATCGGACCAGACGGGCTAGCCTTCGCTCCCCACACGCATCAATGAGCCTTGGGCACCCATGACCCTGTCGCCGCTTCACCGGTTGTCCTTCCTTGGACCACTTTTGGTAGGTACTAACCACTGCATACCGGGAACACCCCACAAGACCTGCTGTTTTGGAGATGCACTGATCCAGTCGTCTAGCCATCACAATTTATGATTTGTCTGCAAATTTCAAAGCAGTTATTCAGTTTTGGTCATAATCTCTACATGCATTGTAAAGCAGAGCTTCTAAACTTTAAAACGATACCTATTTTGTGTTGGTCAAGACTGTAGTTATTAATATTTTGACGATTCTTTTTTTTTTTTCTCACTTCCATACAAGCTTAAAAGTTTAAAACCCACTGAGAACTTTTCTTTGCCAAACAATTAGCCAAAGAGGTCCATTTACAAAAATAGTGCATTTGTTGTACATCCCAAGATCATTGGAACTAAAATATCTCCAAACGTTTTATGAAAAGCGATATAAAGAGGTAAGCCAATGTGATTCGTTTGTCCCATGTGCCTAAAACACAAATATGGCTGAAAAACTTTGCCGAAAAAAATTAGAAATTTTGTGTTTGCCTGGGACCCACACTTACAAAACCGTGCAATATGCTGTATTTGCTGTATTCACTTTTTTATAACTAAAACAATTTTGACATAGACAGACTCTTACAGAAATCATTATTGTTTTTTCACAGACTCTAAAAAAAATAAAAATAAACATTTAAACATGCACACAAACATGCACTCTCAAACTGTAGAAATAAAGAAAACTAAAAGGTAACCCGATACTGTCGTTTAAATCGAGGTACAGAGGAACGGCTGGACTGAAGTACAAGCCAATATCAAAATGTGTGTCGAGCCTTTTAATGCGGGGAAAAAAATTCTCAGCGCTTGTTTGTCTTGCTATGGCATTAATCCTGTCGCCATTTTTCATCTCTGATCTTTACAACAACATGGCCTTCGGGAACTAATAAATGGACAGATTCGATTTCATCCATCCATGCCAAACACCACAGCCTCACTTACAGAGTGCGAGGGTCAAGACGGGCGGATGGGGTTGTTTAAAATTCTGGGCGTTCCCCCCCTTATTGATCTTAAAAATCAGCTGGTGCTTAGCAAGAGTCGGGCAGGGCGGGTAAGCGTTACAGATAAGCTCAGGGTAAGTAATGCAACATGGATCATATCAAAGATTTACCCTTCATGGTGTAAGCAGAACTCTGGGAGCATAAACACAGATCTTCCTCGAGCACGTTTCTGTTTGTATAGTTTTTACATAACGCCTCAAAGCGGCCGAGATCCTCCCAAAGCTGGTTCGGCGAGAACGGCCAGCTCAGGACCTGATTGAAAGCCGGCTACATCACGGCACAGCTCATGACCTCGTTGCCGTTCCTGGCCAGTGTCGGAGATATGTGCTCGATGATAATAGACGAGAGGCTAGTCGTGTGTTTTGAGTTAAAGCACAGACAAAAAACGGTTTGTTTGTTGAAGCACATGCATGTGTAATTACAAACTTTTGAGGAAACAATTCTACAGGTATAGACCGTTTTGAACAGCAGCACATGGAGAGCTTTGAGGATATGTGTTCATTTTTTCATTATAGTTTAAAACCTGAGAGATAGGGGCCTGGGTATCTCAGCAAGTAAAGACGCTGACTGCCACCCCTGGAGTCACGAGTTCGAATCCAGGGCGTGCTGAGTGACTCCAGCCAGGTCTCCTAAGCAACCAAATTGGCCCGGTTGCTAGGGTGGATAGAGTCACATGGGGTAACCTCCTCGTGGTCGCCATAATGTGGTTCGCTTTCGGTGGGGTGCGTGGTGAGTTGTGTGTGGATGCCGCGGAGAATAGCGTGAAGCCACCACGTGCGCTAGGTCTCCGTGGCAACGCGCTCAACAAGCCTCGTGATAAGATGTGTGGGTTGACGGTCTCAGATGCGGAGGCAACTGAGATTCATCCTCCACCACCCGGATTGAGGCGAGTCACTACGCCACCACGAGGACTTAGAGCGCATTGGGAATTGGGCATTCCAAATTGGGGAGAAAAGGGGAGAAAATAAAAACCAGAGAGAAGTTGATTACTTGATTATCTGCGGATGGCATCTTATTCATACAGTATAACTTTATTTTTGGTGTCGTTTTCTACTGTTTTTTGGCCTAAAGAGACAGGTGTCGTGTTGGTAACGAAGGAACCAATCACTCTGTCCTGGATCAGAGTATGTGAGTCGAGTGGAGTGGCAACAATTTCTCCTCCGTGCTCAAAGCGTTCTATAATCACTCCAGGTTGTCCATTTCCTGCTCCTCACTCACTGAAAAGAGAAACCCACTGCGTGCTCACTCCATGGCAAAATTTGTGCCTAGCTACCACTCCACTGTAAAGTTATTTCAGTACGCTTTTAAATATCACAAACCTCCATGCAGAAGATGTATTAAAATGAAAAATAAATCAACACTATAAGAGGAAAAGCTGTAATGTGCTTTATAGATGAAATGACTCTGACATCACACCGCAGGAAACCACAGTTTCGCGTTCTTTTGAGCAGCAGGTTTCAGTGGTGGAAATAGGTAGCGCTGTGATTTAATAATCTTTTAAGCTTTATAGAATGTAATAATGTCTGTTAAAGTTGGACTATGTAAGATTTTTGGGTTAAAAATGAACAAAATGCCATTGTTGATTGAGTACATAAACAATCAGTGTTCAAAACAATGTCCTTACCCCGATTCACTACGGTAAACATATAAAAACGATTGGTATTTTGAGCTGTCGCGTCAGATTTGGCGTGAAATCGCTGGCTTATGACGTACATCCTTGCGTCAATACGTCATGTCCATAAACACAGGAAAGAAATACGAGCGGTACATCAGGCTGCTTCATGCCTACCGAGGCGCACCCTCCTGGTTCTAACAACCTCTCCCGTGAAAACGTAGTCGTTTTTTCAAAACCTCAAATTCATCCAGGCCCAACGAAATCACTTCAAGCTGGGAGGTCCCTCTCTACCCGGCTTCAGTCACCATCAGTGAGGGCCTGGAGAACCGGCTGTCTCATGTTCAGACTGGAGAAACTATGTTCAGTTCTGTCAGTCACACTCACACAGTTCAGGACAGCATCACAGCAGTCTGGATGGATGTTTATCTGTTATCCGTTTGGTGAAGTTGTTTACTTGCTATAATGCTTGGGTATGTTGTCTGGTAGGGTTGTTGAAGCTTATCTTGCTTGTCATGCTTGTATGAATCAAACATTACTTGTGTGTTAACCGATCGCGATGTATCTACATTGTCCGGTGAAGTTACTGTGACATGTTTACTAATATTTATGACTTCTGAAATTGACTACTTGTAACTGTTATATTGCATTTTTAAGCATATTATTTTCATGTTTAATGAAGTATATTTTATCCCCATCATTACTAAATCCTTGTTTTATGTTTTTAGTTTACTGTGTTATTGTGTGCATTGCATAGACATACTGTTGTAGTATTACGGTTCACTTGCATTATTAACCGAGGCTGTACAATATAATGTAACAATAATAAAGTCTTCCATTGAACTCGTATCAACCATATCACGAGTATCACCTCTTAAATTGATGTGTAGTACAATACAAACATAATAGAAGATAAAACACTTCAATAATCATATTAAAATATACTGGTAATAATGGTATACCCTGTTCTCTATGTAAAAGTACTTTGAGTGGAGTGTCAGAAAAGCACTATAAGTGTAAAATTCATTCATTCAAAATATGTAAATAGGACTGTTTTTTTTTATCTTCATCAAAGCAAGTAATATTTCAGTTTTAAATGTTTAATTGTATAACATAATATGAACATTTATATAGCACGTTATGACAGGCAAAGCTGAAATCATGAGATTCATCCGCCAGAAGAGCAGTACCGAAACACGACTGACGTAAAGTGCATATTTTAAGTTTCAACCACAGATGTCGCTAGAGAGCACAAAGTTACGTTGTGCAGCTTTAATGGTAATAAAAGTTATTATAAAGGGATATCTATGGTTTACAGTGAAGACAGTATGTGGGTTCTTTTCTGAAATATAGCAAAACAAGTTTAAACTTGGTTCAGTGAGTCTGTGTGATTATGTCGGACATGTAACATGTTGATGAAAACACATCCTCACATGTTTAACACACTTCTAAAGCCTGAGAAATGAAAACTACCATTAGACATACAATACGTGTCTTAACTTCTTAAATTATTAACCCACATACAATAAATAATAATATTTGACAGCCTTTTCGATTGAATAATATAATTTACTGCATTCAAAAAAAAAATGCAAAGACATTATTTTCACAGTATGACATTATTCACAAACAGTAGTCCATGCGCTGCGGTGGTGGAGACGGGGTCCCGTTCCTCCCGTTATATCGTATATGGTGATCTAGATCATATAAGATCATCGTTAGATCATATTTGACCTCATATCTGTCACAGCGACAGCACTTTGGAAATTCAAAAAATGCCGCTGTTTGCGTGATTTCTTCGTAAAATAAAAATAATAATATCCACCAACAGCTGCTGCGGGTCAGTTGTGTCAAATAGAGCAGATGCGATAACAATGACGGTGACCGGTGAAATAGTAGGAGTTTTTCCTGATGCAACGATCTGGTGGACATTTAAAGAAGCCCTAATCTCGGGGGCTGGGTAGACCACACGAGTGTTGATGCTGACTACCACCCCTGGAGTCGTGAGTTTGAATCCAAGGCGTGCTGAGTGACTCCAGCCAGGTCTCCTAAGCAACCAGATTGGTCCGGTTGCTAGGGAGGGTAGAGTCACATGGGGTAACCTCCTCGTGGTCGCGATTAGTGGTTCTCGCTCTCAATGGGGCGTGTGGTAAGTTGTGCGTGGATCGAGGAGAGTAGCATGAGCCTCCACATGCTGTGAGTCTCCGCGGTGTCATGCACAATGAGTCACGTGATAAGATGCGCGGATTGACGGTCTTAGAAGCGGAGGCAACTGAGACTTGTCCTCCACCACCCGGATTGAGGTGAGTAACCGCGCCACCACGAGGACCTACTAAGTAGTGGGAATTGAGCATTCCAAATTGGGCAGAAAGGGGATAAAAAAAGGTAAAAGAAGAACTAATCTCCAATAATTTGTGGGAAATGGGGCGTTTCATACCCACGGCACTTTTTTCAGCACAATTTGAGCGAAGCGCCCATAGATAGCAACTCTTTTCTGGGCAACCAAAAGAACCCGGAAGTGGTGGGGGCGGAGCGTTTTTTTGTAAACAGTGACTTCATCTATTGAAACACTAACATCAGACCAAGTCTATTAAATTATTGTTTAGCTTACTTTTGAAACATGTCGGCAACATTCTCTGGATTAAATAAATGAAGTAAATTACCAAACGGAAAAAGAAAACATTCAATTAAATAAATAATATACACATAATATACAAGGAATCTACGCCCCTGCAATCAGCTGATAATTTTTTTGACCATGAACTATTAATTTTGAGTAGAAAATAAACTTCAGACTTCACAAAGCAAGAAGTTACCAAACATAACAAAATCAGCAATAAAAACAGTGTAAATAAACTTGCAAACAGTGAAATCATGTAAGCTCATTCATTATTCAAGCCCAGTGCATGCTGGGAACACCAGCTTCGAAAAAGTTAAGTAAAAATTACTTAATTTACCAGTGGAATTTCCTCAAATTAGCAAATAAATATGACAATGTTTTTTTTACTTTAGGATTGATACATGATGACACATTGTAAAGATAACAAACAGCCATAAATAATATTTATTTATAAGCTAGAGCATTAATTTTGACATGTTTGAATGTAGAATTTACTTAATATTTTCATGTTCATGCTTAAGCTAACTTATTCAGTGTAGAAAGTACTTAATCTTTTCTGCTTTATTTACTAAAGCTACTTTCTGAATCACTTTTCCTATTAAAGTTTTTGGTTTTCTGCTCAAATTCAAAACGTCAAAACATTTATTGTCGCACACCCTTCAGCCGTCACAGAAACGCTAACAGACATACATATGAATTCATATTTTAAATGTAGTACCATATTACTTTAGCACAAATATGTACTTAATTGAAAGTCAGTAACTATAATTTGATTTCATGAATTTAAAATGTAATGCGTTACACTACTTTTTAGTAACTAATTACTTTGTAATCGGATACACCCAACTCTGAACACATGTTAGGTTTAATAATATGCTGTCTTAATAATAACAATAATAATAATGTGCCCTTTGGAACGGAGTCCTGGTGTTGATCCTCATACATCTTGAAAAGTACTTGTGAAGCGTCATGCTACTCTGGTGTTTAGAACATCTTCTGCCATGTTTATTATAGAAGTCTCTGAGTGCTTTCTTCCTCGCATCTTTGCTTCTGATGTTTGCCTCTCCAGTTTTAAAGTTCTTCCTGCCGTGAACACAGACACAAGGTAAATACCTGCGGCTGGACAGTGGAAAAGTCATGTATTCTTCACCCCTCAGTGTGCATGTCACTGTTGATGTACTTTGATTCATATTGTAATAGCCTGACACCCTATGGCACTGGGCCAGTGCTGCCACAAAGATAAACGACAGGGTTGGGGTGATGACCCCATAGGTTTACCCAAACAGTAACGGAGACTGTTAATGGGCCGAGTGAGATGATATGTTGTTAACGGGTGTTGAGCTAGACTGGAACCTTCAAGCGGTTTCAATGGAAGCAGACACTTGTGTTCCTGCTTTGATGTTCAGGTCAGACTAGGGTCCTCTTATGTATCGTTTCAAATGTTTTCGTCAACCCTTAGCCCTTAACCAATGCAGTGAGCTGCTAGTATAGTCCATCCATCCATCCATCTATCCAGAAATGCTTAGTTACATGTTAAAACAGGCTAGTAATGCCTAGCTACATGCTAAAACAGGCTAGTAATGCCTAGCTACATGCTAGTAATGTGTAGCTACATGTTAAAACCGGCTAGTAATGCCTAGCTACATATTAAAACAGGCTAGTAATGCCTAGCTACATATTAAAACAGGCTAGTAATGCCTAGTACATGCTAAAACAGGCTAGTAATGCCTAGCTACATATTAAAACAGGCTAGTAATGCCTAGCTACATGTTAAAACAGGCTAGTAATGCCTAGCTACATGTTAAAACAGGCTAGTAATGCCTAGCTACATATTAAAACAGGCTAGTAATGCCTAGCTACATATTAAAACAGGCTAGTAATGCCTAGCTACATGTTAAAACAGGCTAGTAATGCCTAGCTACATGCTAGTAATGCCTAGCTACATATTAAAACAGGCTAGTAATGCCTAGCTACATATTAAAACAGGCTAGTAATGCCTAGCTACATGTTAAAACAGGCTAGTAATGCCTAGCTACATGCTAGTAATGCCTAGCTACATATTAAAACAGGCTAGTAATGCCTAGCTACATGTTAAAACAGGCTAATAATGCCTAGCTACATATTAAAACAGGCTAGTAATGCCTAGCTATATGTTAAAACAGACTAGTAATGCCTAGCTACATATTAAAACAGGCTAGTAATGCCTAGCTACATATTAAAACAGACTAGTAATGCCTAGCTACATATTAAAACAGGCTAGTAATGCCTAGCTACATGTTAAAACAGGCTAGTAATGCCTAGCTACATATTAAAACAGGCTAGTAATGCCTAGCTACATGCTTATTATGCGTAGCTACGTGTTAAAACAGGCTAGTAATGCCTAGCTACATGTTAAAACAGGCTAGTAATGCCTAGCTACATATTAAAACAGGCTAGTAATGCCTAGCTACATGTTAAAACAGGCTAGTAATGCCTAGCTACATGTTAAAACAGGCTAGTAATGCCTAGCTACATATTAAAACAGGCTAGTAATGCCTAGCTACATGTTAAAACAGGCTAGTAATGCCTAGCTACATGCTAGTAATGCCTAGCTACATATTAAAACAGGCTAGTAATGCCTAGCTACATGTTAAAACAGGCTAGTAATGCCTAGCTACATGTTAAAACAGGCTAATAATGCCTAGCTACATATTAAAACAGGCTAGTAATGCCTAGCTATATGTTAAAACAGACTAGTAATGCCTAGCTACATATTAAAACAGGCTAGTAATGCCTAGCTACATATTAAAACAGACTAGTAATGCCTAGCTACATATTAAAACAGGCTAGTAATGCCTAGCTACATGTTAAAACAGGCTAGTAATGCCTAGCTACATGTTAAAACAGGCTAGTTATGCCTAGCTACATGCTAGTAATGCATAGCTACGTGTTAAAACAGGCTAGTAATGCCTAGCTACATGCTTATTATGCGTAGCTACGTGTTAAAACAGGCTAGTAATGCCTAGCTACATATTAAAACAGGCTAGTAATGCCTAGCTACATGTTAAAACAGGCTAATAATGCCTAGCTACATATTAAAACAGGCTAGTAATGCCTAGCTATATGTTAAAACAGACTAGTAATGCCTAGCTACATATTAAAACAGGCTAGTAATGCCTAGCTACATATTAAAACAGGCTAGTAATGCCTAGCTACATATTAAAACAGGCTAGTAATGCCTAGCTACATGTTAAAACAGGCTAGTAATGCCTAGCTACATATTAAAACAGGCTAGTAATGCCTAGCTACATATTAAAACAGGCTAGTAATGCCTAGCTACATGTTAAAACAGGCTAGTTATACCTAGCTACATGCTAGTAATGCATAGCTACGTGTTAAAACAGGCTAGTAATGCCTAGCTACATGCTAAAACAGGCTAGTAATGCCTAGCTACATATTAAAACAGGCTAGTAATGCCTAGCTACATGTTAAAACAGGCTAGTAATGCCTAGCTACATGTTAAAACAGGCTAGTAATGCCTAGCTACATATTAAAACAGGCTAGTAATGCCTAGCTACATGTTAAAACAGGCTAGTAATGCCTAGCTACATGCTAGTAATGCCTAGCTACATATTAAAACAGGCTAGTAATGCCTAGCTACATGTTAAAACAGGCTAATAATGCCTAGCTACATATTAAAACAGGCTAGTAATGCCTAGCTATATGTTAAAACAGACTAGTAATGCCTAGCTACATATTAAAACAGGCTAGTAATGCCTAGCTACATATTAAAACAGACTAGTAATACCTAGCTACATATTAAAACAGGCTAGTAATGCCTAGCTACATGTTAAAACAGGCTAGTAATGCCTAGCTACATATTAAAACAGGCTAGTAATGCCTAGCTACATATTAAAACAGGCTAGTAATGCCTAGCTACATGTTAAAACAGGCTAGTTATGCCTAGCTACATGCTAGTAATGCATAGCTACGTGTTAAAACAGGCTAGTAATGCCTAGCTACATGCTTATTATGCGTAGCTACGTGTTAAAACAGGCTAGTAATGCCTAGCTACATGCTAAAACAGGCTAGTAATGCCTAGCTACATATTAAAACAGGCTAGTAATGCCTAGCTACATGTTAAAACAGGCTAGTAATGCCTAGCTACATGCTAGTAATGCGTAGCTACGTGTTAAAACAGGCTAGTAATGCCTAGCTACATGCTTATTACGCGTAGCTACGTGTTAAAACAGGCTAGTAATGCCTAGCTACATGCTAAAACAGGCTAGTAATGCCAAGCTATATGTTAAAACAGGCTAGAAATCAGAATTAGAATCAGAATCAGCTTTATTGCCAAGTATGCTTACACATACAAAGCATTTGTCTTGGTGACAGGAGCTTCCAGTGTACAACAATACAAAAACAATACAAAAACAGCAGCAAGACATTGATAATAATAAAAAATAAAAAATAATTATACACATACGTACAGACACACACATACATACATACACACATACACATGGGTAGTGCAAATCTAATACAATCTGTTATGTACAGTGCCAATGTTTTTTTTTTTTCAGAGGAATGAAATGGCAGAAGAGGTTGGATGTGTTGAATAAATATAAGAAAGACTAAACTGTGTATTGCACATAGTTATTGCTCAATGGGGCAATTTAACTGTTCATGAGATGGATAGCCTGAGGGAAAAAACTGTTCCTGTGCCTGACGGTTCTGGTGCTCAGAGCTCTGAAGCATCGGCCAGAAGGCAACAGTTCAAAAAGGTAGTGGGCAGCGTGAGTGGGGTCCAGAGTGATTTTTCCAGCCTTTTTCCTCACTCTGGAAGTGTATAGTTCTTGAAGGGGGCAACCAATAATCCTCTCAGCAGTCCGAACTGTCCTTTGTATTCTTCTGATGTCTGATTTCATAGCTGAACCAAACCAGACAGTTATTGAAGTGCAGAGGACAGACTCAATGACTGCTGAGTAAAACTGTATCTGCAGCACCTGTGGCAGGTTGAATTTCCTCAGCTGGCGAAGGAAGTACAACCTCTGCTGGGCCTTTTTCACAATGGAGTCTATGTGGGTCACCCACTTCAGGTCCTGTGAGATGGTAGTGCCCAGGAACCTGAATGACTCCACTGCTGCCACAGTGCTGTTTAGAATGGTGAGGGGGGTCAGTGTTGGGGTGTTTCTCCTAAAGTCCACAATGATCTCCAACTTTTTGAGCGTGTTCAGCTCCAGGTTGTTTTGACTGCACCGGACAGCCAGCTGTTCAACCTCCCTTCTGTATGCAGACTCATCGTCATTTCGGATGAGGCCGATGACAGTGGTGTCATCTGCAAACTTCAGGAGCTTGACAGAGGGGTCATTGGTGTTGAGGGAGAAGAGTAGTGGGGAGAGCACACATCCCTGGGGGGCACCAGTGCTGATTGTACAGGTGCTAGAAGTGAGTTTCCCCTGTCTCAAAAGCTGCTGCCTGTCCGTCAGAAAGCTGGTAATCCACTGACAGATAGACATGGGAACAGAGAGTTGGTGTAATTTATTCTGGAGTATAGCTGGGATGATGGTGTTGAAAGCCGAACTGAAGTCCACAAAAAGGATCCTTGCATATGTCTCTGGTCTGTCCAGGTGTTGCAGGATATGATGCAATCCCATGTTGACTGCATCATCCACAGTCCTGTTTGCTCGATAAGCAAATTGAAGGGGATCTAGAAAGGGTCCAGTGATGTTCTTCAGGTGGGCCAACACCAGTCTCTCATATGATTTCATGACCACAAACGTCAGGGCGACAAGTCTGTAGTCATTAAGTCCTGTGATTTTTGGTTTCTTTGGGATGGGGATGATAGTGGAAAGTTTGAAGCAGCATGGGACTTCACACTGCTCCTGTGATCTGTTGAAGATCTGTGTGAAGATGGGGGCCAGCTGGTTAGCACAGGATCGAAGACACGCTGGTTAGATGCCATCTGGGCCTGAAGCCTTCCTCATCTTTTGTTTCCAAAAGACGCGGCTCACATCATCTTCACAGATCTTAAGTGCAGGTTGAGTAGCAGGAGGGGGGAGGAGGGGGGTTGCAGGAGGTATTGGTGTTTGTGTGAAGTGATGGTCAGAGTGGGTGTGGGGTGTGAGATTGGGCCTTTCAAATCTACAGTAGAACACATTCAGGTTGTCAGCCAGTTGTTGGTTCCCTACAGGGTTGGGGGTAGGAGTCCTGTAATTTGTGAGTTGTTTCATGCCACTCCACACTGATACAGGGTCGTTAGCTGAAAACTTGTTTTTCAGATTCTCAGAGTATCTTCTTTTAGCCACTCTGATTTCCCTGTTCAGTGTGTTCCTGGCCTGATTGTACAAGACTTTATCCCCATCCCTGTAAGCATACTCTTTGGCCTGACGAAGCTGCCTGAGCTCTGCTGTAAACTATTTAGCTAATGCCTAGCTAAATGTTAAAAAAGGCTAGCAATGCCTAGCTACATGCTAAAACAGGCTAGTAATGCCTAGCTACATGTTAAAATTAGGCTAGTAATGCCTAGCTACATGCTTAAACAGGATAGTAATGCCTAGCTACATGTTAAAACTAGGCAAGTAATGCCTAGCTACATGTTAAAACTAGGCTAGTAATGCCTAGTTACATGCTTAAACAGGATAGTAATGCCTAGCTACATGCTTAAACAGGATAGTAATGCCTAGCTACATGTTAAAACAGGCAAGTAATTCCTAGCTACATGTTAAAACTAGGCTAGTAATGCCTAGCTACATGCTTAAACAGGATAGTAATGCCTAGCTACATGTTAAAACAGGCAAGTAATGCCTAGCTACATGTTAAAACTAGGCTAGTAATGCCTAGCTACATATTAAAACAGGATAGTAATGCCTAGCTACATGTTAAAACAGGCAAGTAATGCCTAGCTACATGTTAAAACTAGGCTAGTAATGCCTAGCTACATGCTTAAACAGGATAGTAATGCCTAGCTACATGTTAAAACAGGCAAGTAATGCCTAGCTACATGTTAAAACTAGGCTAGTAATGCCTAGCTACATATTAAAACAGGATTGTAATGCCTAGCTACATGTTAAAACTAGGCTAGTAATGCCTAGCTACATGTTAAAACTAGGCTAGTAATGCCTAGCTACATGCTTAAACAGGATAGTAATGCCTAGCTACATGTCAAAACAGGCAAGTAATACCTAGCTACATGCCAAAACAGGCTATTAATGCCTAGCTACATGCTAAAACAGGCTAGCAATGCCTAGCTTCATGCTAAAACATGCTAGAAACAACTCTCTACATGCTAAAACATGCTAGCAACACCTAACTACATGCTAAAACATGCTAGAAACACGCTAGCAAGACCTAGCTACATGTTACAACATGCTATCTTTCAATCTTCCAACCATTCAATCTGTCTGACAGATTTAAGGGCTTTTAAAACCTTCAAACTTTTCAAACTACTTACTATAATAATAATAATTATCATTATTATTATTATTATTATTAAGGCTGCATATTATTAAACCTAACATGTTTCGGAACAGCATAATTATTCTGCCTCGTAAGATACCTTCTTTTGGGCAAACTCTAAGGCAGCATCACACTTGTCATTCAGATGACAAAGCAAGAGAAATTATAGATTATACATATATTTCATTTAGTACCACAAAGTATGAATTAAAATGTTTAATCTACTTAAAAATGGCCTGTTTTACCAGAGATTATTTAGCAGAGACGGACAACTTCTATTCAAATAAATAGGAGAAATTGGAATGCCCAACGGTCAATGGATGTAGAAAGGAAGTCCCGCCTCACAGGTAAACGAGCCAATCAACTTTTAGATACAGACATTAACTCGAGAACGAGCATGCACATTAGCTATACAAGCCGGGAAAATTGCATTTTAAGAGCAATCTGAGGTAAAGTAGCACAATTTATGATACCAGTTTTGCCAGATTTTACTACTGATATTCTTTGATCGTAATCTTGACCAACCGTTTTAGAGATTTCAGTCTTTCTCCATTCAAGTAGATAGGAGATGCACTTGTATGCTGCTTGTTTACATAGAAAATAGCTGCCCGGTAGTGCTTCAAAGATGGCAGCCGAGTGGACTGACTTGCTTAAATGACTTTGGTTTGGTGTATTTTTGTTAGAACTTTGTTTGGAGCAGAGCCCAGGTGTTCACTTTTTCATCCGTGACTTTGCAAACGTCTACAAAGAAAAGAGCAACAGGAAGAAATGTGCAAAATACTCTCCTCTTACTGTTTTTTCCACGGGACTTGTACCTTTTGCCACTCACTTAGCCATCATGTGCACCGCTGTGGCCAAAGTCTGTTTATTTGCAAAAAGACATACCAGGAAGTACAAATCCAAACAATGGCTCTGAACTTATAAATCTCATTCCTTTGTATGGCCCACCTAAATGTAGACACCAAGCCATGAAACGGAGGGAAAATTCCAGAGGAATGGACACACATGCCATTTAGAGAATTCGCCAAACAAAGACCGTCTGGGAGCAGCACATTTTTGGGAAGACAGAGAAAGATCAGAAAAAGAGAGGAATACAGTGAAATAAAGCCTCTGGTGCCTTTACCAGTTTTAGCACCTCAGGAAGTGTCGCAGCTATTTCAAGGCTTTTTGGTTGTTGGCGGTACTAGTATTTTCCCTTGCCTAGTTGGCTTTAAGAGACTGCGCCACATGGAAGACATGCTGAATGAAGATGACAGTTACACAGATAATCTCACCAGACATAACAATATAGTTCATACAGATTGAATTATGCATACTCAGATTACACGGAGTGAGATGCAGGCATAGATAACAGAAGATTAAATATAATATAATGCTTTCAAAATAAATTGTATCGAAGATCGCTAGGTAAATAGTTAAAAAGTTGTATCTACTGTATGGGCTCTCAGTCAGTGTTTCCTGCATCTCTGTTTGACGGTGGTGCTTCACTGCCACTTAATTTACAAGAATATATTTTTCTTTACCCCAAGTTTAAGTATGCAGTCTGAATTGAATATGATGAGATTAAAAGATCACAAAAAAAGACTGCACAAAATAAGTTAAACAGGTTTACCACAGTCATGAAAAACATGGAAATATCAGGGTTGATTTCCAGACCTGAAAAAGTCATGAAAATAGATCAAATCATGGCAATTTCTGAAGTGAATATACATTTTTCTAGTTTTCCTCTGCTCTAAAAATATCTGATCGGTTAGATTAGGTTGCTCTTGCGTAGAGGAAAACGTGCTCGCAAGCCATACTGGTGTCTGATTTGTGAGCTAATCGTTCTCTTGAGTAAATATATAGGTCAAAATGATTCACAAATTGTTCTTTATGATTTATTAGCAAATTGGTCTGCATTGGTCTGTATCCAGCTATCACAAGTGAATGGAAAGATCATGGAAAAGTCATGAAAATGAATTGGCCAAAAAGAGTGAAAACTTCGTATAAAGACAATAAATCAGTCTACTGCAGTGGTTCAGCAGGATACATAATGATAAATGCAAAAAATATAATAAAATTATCCATTTAATGCATTGTTAGGATTTTTATGTATAAAGCGCCTTTCACAACACACATCGTTTCAAAGCAGCTTTAACAGAAAATGAAACTGTAATATCTATAAAGTCTTAGAGTGATCATTGTGTAGTTTGATTAAATATGATTGTGAATTGTGTATAAAATTAAATTATAACTGTATTTATAACCCCAGTGAGCAAGCTGAAGGTGACTGTGACAAGGAACACAAAACTCCATAAGATGTTGATTAATGGAGAAAAATAACCTTGAGAGAAACCAGACTCACTGTGGGGGCCAGTTCCCCTCTGTCTAACATCATGAATATAATGACAATATTAGTTAATTATGTGCAGTGCAAGTCATGCACAGTTCAAACGGCATGGTATAAAATGAATAAACTAATTATCTGATCTGCATCACAGTTCAAACGGCAGGTAATTTCGGTGAGGTTCGGTGAGGTCTTTCCTAGGTCCAAGGTTCAGGCAGTGGCATATGAAGTATCCGATGTCTTACAGTTGGAGTTGGCATCAGTTCATCCTCTGAAGTCCATCGTAACAGACTGAAGTGATGTCTGGCTGGCATCGGCTGCATTTAAGAGACATGTAGCAGTGTAGTCCGACACCAAGCAGGAATGGAGCTGGATCCGGCTGGTTCTTGTAACCTCGGGATAGGAGTCCCGAGATTGAGACATGGAAACAAATATAATAATATTAACGTAGATGCCATTAAATTTTTTGCAGAGTTATAGATCATGATCACTGTTTCTGGTTCCAGCAGACTTAACTAAAGCAGACTAATTGTGAGTTGATGGATAAATTTGGTGTATGCCTGACTAAATAGATGAGTCTTTAGTCTAGACTTAAACTCAGTGAGTGTATCTGCGTCCCAAACAGTGTTAGGAAGACTATTCCATAGTTTAGCCAAATAGGAAAAGGATCTACCTACTTTTGTGGATTTTGATATTCTAACTATTAACAGGCCAGAGTTTTGTGATCGTAATGAACGCGATGATAGCGTGTCAGAAGGTCACTTAAGTACTGTGGAGATAGACCATTCAAAGCTTTGTATGCAGTTAACAGAATTGTAAAATTAATACTAAATTTAACAGGTAGCCAATGTAACGTCGATAAAATGGGGCTAATATGATCATATTTCTTGGTTCTATTCAACACTCTGGCAGCTGCATTTTGAACCAATTGAAGTTTATTTATTGATCTTGCTGGACATCCTCCCAGCAATGCATTACAATAATCTAGTCTTGAGGTCATGAACGCATGAATTAGTTTTTCAGCATCAGCAACAGAGAGCATGTGTCGTAATTTAGCAATATTTCTTAGGTGGAAGAATGCTGTTCTACAAACATTTGATTGGGTATCATATATATCACCTAAGTTCGTTGCTGTAGAAGACGATGTAACAGTACATCCATCGAGAGTCAAATTATATTTTAGTGGCTTATTTTTAGAGGTTTTTGGTCCAATAATTAGTACCTCTGTTTTGTCGGAATTGAGTAGAAGTAAATTTCTGGCCATCCAATCTTTGATTTCATTGATACACTCTGCTAATTTGGAGAAATGTGAAATTTCGTGGGGTTTCGAAGAAATATAAAGTTGGGTATCGTCGGCATAACAGGAGAAATGTATTCCACGATTCCTGATAATATCTCCCATGGGAAGCATATATAAGGAGAAAAGCAGAGGCCCTAAAACTGATCCCTGTGGCACTCCATACTTAACTTTTGTTTGATTTGACAATTCCTCATTTACACAGACAAAGTGGTAGTGGTCTGCTAAATAGGACCTAAACCATGCTAATGCAACTGGACAAATGCCAACATAATTCTCCAGTCTACTCAAGAGAATGTCGTGATCTATGGTGTCGAAGGCAGCACTAAGATCTAAAAGCACTAAAAGAGAAATGCAGCCATGATCAGATGATAAGAGCAAGTCATTAGTAACTCTGATAATTTCAGTCTCTGTACTGTGATGGGGCCTAAATCCTGACTGAAATTTCTCATATATACCATTTCTCTGTAGAAATGAACTTAGTTGGGAGGACACTACCTTTTCTAAATATAGGCTTATCAACTTTTAAAAGTGTGGTGGAAAAAACTCTTTACATACCTTTTGTTGTTGACATCAAAGGCTGCGTGTTTAAATTCGACTGTATTTTGACTCGATTTTGCTCGCAAGCCGTAGTGATGTATGATTTGTGAGTGAATCATTCTTTTGAGTTAATTAATAGGTCAAAACAATTCATAAATCAATCTGAAAGATTCCTTAGTGAATTAGTCTTAGTTAAAATTATTTTTAAAGATCTGTATCCAGTAATCACAAATGAATGGGAAGGTCATGGAAATTATTTGTTTCAAAAATGTGGGAACCCCGTATAAAGACAAAAAACACATCTGTCTGTTGGATAATCTTTGCTGGTTGCACACACAAACAAGGAAACAGTAAAACAAGTTTAGTCCATTTTATTAACAAGAGGCGTTGTTTTTATGAATGAATCAAAATGACTTGCAATTTATCAGTTTGACTCAATCTAACAAATAACTCATTGAATCCCATTACTGACTGGATGTTTATATGAGAATGTATGTGCAGAAAAAGTATATTCATAAAAGTTTTGTTGTAATATACACTGAAAAACAGAGAAAACAATTTCCATGCAGAAACTGCTAGTAAATTTAACAAACCATATTTCCAAGTAAAGTCTACACACAATTCTTGGTGGCTTTAATAGAAATTCTCAAGTAAAATTTACTTTACAATACACTGTTTCAAGTAAATTTTACTCACTCTTTGTACATTTTACTCAAGCAGTGTAGCACTGAATCAAGCCATGCTTTAAAAGTGTACTAGCATTTTAATTGTACCACATGAAATCATCATGCATACTATGTAATCTTTTAGACAACATCATCTTACTTTAATGGCGATAGAAACAAGATCCAGAGCTGTCCATGCAGACCTGAACACTTGGTGCACAAAACATGATGACAGTAACAATCAATAGAAACATTTTTTGATCATGAACAGGTAATTTTGAATAGAAAATTAACTTCAGACTTCACAAAACAAGAAGTTACTAAACGTAGCAAGATAATCAACAATAAATGTGATGTAAATCAACTTGCAAACAGTGAAACCATTCAAGCTCATTAATTATTCAAACCCAGTGCATGGTGGGAACACCAGCTTCGAAAAGTTAAGTAGAATTTACTTATTTCATTTACCTGTGAAAATGTGGTTTTCTACTTTAGGATTGATACATGATTACACATTTTAAAGACAATAAACAATCATAAGTTATAATCTAGAACATACATTTTTACATGCTTGAATTAAGTACAAATGTAGGATTTACTTAATATTTTCAAGTTTACACTTAAACTAACTTTTCAATGTAGAAAGTACTTAATATTTTCAAATTCACTCTTAAACTAACTTTTTCAATGTAGAAAGTACTTAATATTTTCAAGTTTACTCTTAACTAACTTTTTAAATGTAGAAAATACTTAATAATTTCAAGTTTATGCTTAAACTAACTTTTCAATGTAGAAAGTACTTAATATTTTCAAGTTTACTTTTAAAATAACCTTTTCAATGTAGAAAGTACTTAATTTCAAGTTTACTCTTAAACTAACTTTTCAATGTAGAAAGTACTTAATATTTTCAAATTCACTCTTAAACTAACTTTTTCAATGTAGAAAGTACTTAATATTTTCAAATTTACTCTAACGTTTTCAATGTATAAAGTACTTAATAATTTCAAGTTTACTCTTAAACTAACTTTTCAATGTAGAAAGTACTTAATATTTTCAAGTTTACTTTTAAAATAACTTTTCAATGTAGAAAGTACTTAATTTTTTCAAGTTTACTCTAACTTTTTCAATGTAGAAAGTACTTAATATTTTCAAATTCACTCTATCTTTTTCAATGTAGAAAGTACTTAATATTTTCAAGTTTACTCTTAACTAACTTTTTAAATGTAGAAAGTACTTAATAATTTCAAGTTTACACTTAAACTAACTTTTCAATGTAAAAAGTACTTAATATTTTCAAATTTACTCTTTAACATTTTCAATGCATAAAGTACTTAATAATTTCAAGTTTACTCTTAAACTAACTTTTCAATGTAGAAAGTACTTAATATTTTCGAGTTTACTCTTAAAATAACTTTTCAATGTAGAAAGTACTTAATATTTTCAAGTTCTCTCTTAAACTAACCTTTTCAATGTAGAAAGTACTTAATATTTTCAAGTTTACTCTTAAACTAACTTTTCAATGTAGAAAGTACTTAATAATTTCAAATTTACTCTTAAACTAACTTTTTCAATGTAGAAAGTACTTAATAATTTCAAGTTCACTCTTAAACTAACTTTTTCAATGTAGAAAGTACTTAATAATTTCAAGTTTACACTTAACTAACTTTTTAAATGTAGAAAGTACTTAATAATTTCAAGTTTACTCTTAAACTAACTTTTTCAATGTAGAAAGTACTTAATATTTTTGGCTATATTTACTTAACTGTAAAATAAATTTTTTCAGTGTATGTTGTATTTTTTGTTTTAGTATTTAGATTTGTGTAGGAAATACTGCTTTGAGCGTTACGGTGATGATGTTAGTAATTATAAAATTTTGGTTGTTTTTCTGAGGTATCACTTCTTTTCCTCACTTAAAGACGTAAGAATCAAGTTCCCTCAAATGTCAGCAAGCACAATAGCCTTTTTATTTTCTCTACAATAGCAGGTACATTCTAGAATTCATTTGAAATTCAAGAAAAGTGTATAGGTTTTGAATCTTGATGTGGGCCACAAGTGGCCAGCAGGTTCCATATATCCATTTTCTGTATCATGTGAGTTTTGATGGTCTGATGGTGCATTTAATATTATGACGTTTCCCCTATTGTTAGCAACTATCTGGAGAGGCTGGTAAATCTGCTTCCTTGTCCATTCCCTTAATATTAAAGGAATCACTACTTTTGAGTGTTAAAAAAATGTGATCTTTGAATACTAAGGTTTTATGATCTTCACCATCTGTTTTTCATTTTTCCTGAGCGAACGAATGAAAACCCTTCTGTCAGTGTCTTTTGAAAGAAGAATTACATAATGTTCAGGTTGGAATAAGAAGCTGGCGAGTTATTGAAAGGTGAATAGGCCTCAGGCTTCAGAGTTAAAGCCACTCAGAAACTCCACTGAGAACAGCAGATCTCGTCTGAGCAGATGTAAAAGCATATAGAGAGAAGCCATAATCTGTTACCTTAAATGATTTAATTGATTACTAGCTTTCTGAAAACAGTTCATGTTGACCGTCACCTGACCATATGCCAAATAAATGAGAGATCCAAAATAACGACTAAAAGTAAAACACCATGACAAATTTCTGTCCTCACTGAAAGTGAAAATTACAACCAATCAGAACTTATTTGGTTGTTTACTGCTTAACTATCTCAAAATGCAAAGCTATACATTGGGATAGAAAACAAGCGACTGTAAAATATCTTCAAACAATATTTTTACATTTATACATAATCTTTGTATTTCACTCACCATTGAAGAGCTGCAATTATAGAATATTAAATGGAATAATTTGGTGTGTTCATGTCATTACTGTATTATGAGGTCCCGACTAGTAAAAACTGTTTTGTCTTTGTCATAATTACAAGCTGGAATTTCTGCATTGCCAAAAATCTTATATTTTTGTGTTGTTTAACAGTAAAAACATCTAAACATTCTTAAAACAATTTACTTAGCAAAAGTACATGATATTTTGTCTTGTTTTTTAGAGAAATCTAATAACATTATATAACGTTTATTCTTATAACAAGAAAGAAATTTGATTCAAAGGGAAAACAAGTTGATTTTTCTTGGCAAATAGTTTTTTCTTGTTTTGAGCATAAACCACAACAGATTTTGTTTGATTTCTCTGAAAATCAGACTTAATATCTTATGCCTCAATAAATACTCAATAAGAAAATAGGGATGCACCGATATGAACATTTTTGGCAGATACAGATACTGATTTTAACAAAAACCTATTGGCCGATACCGATATTTTGCCACTTACCTTATTTTGTCATCAGATCACTGTTTTTTTTTTCTCCCCAATTTGGGATGCCAAATTCCCAATGCGCTCTAAGTCAGTCCGGGTGTCGAAGGACGAATCTCAGTTGCCTCCGCGTCTGAGACCATCAATCCGCGCATCTTATCATGTGGCTTGTTGAGCACGTTACCACGGAGACAGCGCGTGTGGAGGCTTCACGCTATTCTCCACGGCATCTACGCCCAAATCACCACACGCTCCACCGAGAGCGAGAACCACATTATAGCAACCATGTGGAGGTTACCCCATGTGACTCTACCCTCCCTAGCAACCAGGCCAATTTGGTTGCTTAGGAGACCTGGCTGGAGTCACTCAGCACGCCCTGTATTCAATCTCGCGACTCCAGGTTTGACAGTCAGCGTCAATACTCGCTGAGATACCCAGGCCCCCATTAGATCACTGTTTTGCATTTGTACAAAAAGGTACAAAAGCTTTTGTTCTAACAATAAGTAATTTCCATTGAACACTGGATCAGTTGAACACATGACAGGCCAAAATGGTAAAGAGAGACACAATGAAATAAAAATAGAAGATAAAAAGATAAAAAAGATAAACAAATAACTAAATATCATAGCATGATGATTGATGTGGAAGAAAAGGTTATTTTGTACTTCTAAAACATTTTGCACTTCTGTTTTTGTAGTTCAAAACAACAAAACTAACATTTTACATGTTTGTACTGTATATAATAGAACATCACAAATTCATATTATGCATATGTTGGGCAATTTCACAGAAATGTCAACTACATCAATTAAAAATAAAAAGTTACCAAAGGAACAAAACGTCCTTTTAAGTTCTATTGTGGTGTGATGGATAATTGAAAATGCCATCCAGACCGCTAGAGGGCGCCGCTTGCTTACACAGTGTTGACTGAAGTGCTGAATGCAGTCTATTTTTAAACGCAGCCTTTCAAGTTTTCGTAACTGTGCAAGACATTATTGCGATTTCAATCTTATCTCAGACAATCATGAAGCCTTAATGAATACCATACCAATGTCTCAGAAGTCAAAGTTTGCTGGTTTCAAAGCGTTTTGGATAGTGTTAACTCACTGTGTATAGGTAAGTGCCACTTTCACAACTGTCACGTCTGTCGCAACGTTTTTTCCGCATTAATGTGAGAATGAGAAAAGATAAAAATGAATTATTACATGTTCTTAGGAGTGCAAATCCTTCTACATTCTGTGGCTATCGTTATTTCTGGATTGTGCATTTGAATTCAAAGAGTTTTTTCAAAGTGTGATGACAATTAATTATAAATAAACGATTGTTTTTTCATAACTGTGTTTTCATGCTGCAGGTGGATTTAATTTGGTCAATAATTGGCTGATAAATATCGGTGGCCGATACATTGGTGCATCCCTATGAGAAAGCAATTCTTTGCAGGTTGAATTTAATGAAAGCCCAGAATTCTCCCGCTTGGCCGTTGTGACGTCATCTAAAAATGACCAAATTGGCAGCCGTTTCAATAATTGAAGGCATTTAGGTTGCTACCACTACACATTTTATCGTTTGAAATGTAATTTTATCATTGCAGTGCAAGAGAGATGAATTAAAGGTAAATTAATTGTTTTGATCATTTAGTTGTCATCAACAATAAAGCTGCACATGGCATTTTTGCCGTTATAAACATTGCCATAGATAGATGGCAGAGTCTTTATCTTGTATTTATGTTAATTCCGACAAGACATGAAGGCAGCATTAGAGCACACCGATCCGCTGATAATGATAAAAAATGATGGCTTATAAAACATAATCGGTGTAGATTTGTGTATGTAAACATGCTGACTGTTAACCTACATTAATTTCTGGGATTTTAGCAATTTTGAGCAGTTCAGTCAGTAAGTGGTCCAGTATCTCTGAGGTTAAAGGTCTAGTTCACATAGTTTCCTGGACACAGTGCACTGGGGGGCCTTCCTGAAAACTCACGGTTGGTAGTGCTCCTCACAGCTCGTTAACCTCGTCAAACAACCCCCCCCCCCCAAACACACACAAACCTACCCAGGGCTATTTTTAAACATTAACTCAAACATGAGGGAGGTCAACTGCCCCCTTTTCCCCAATTGTGCCCATGTGTGTTCCAGAAAAAGTCTCAAGTTGATAACTTTAACAGACAAGCCATTCAGGTTGAGATTTCTATTTAAAGAAATACACACCCAGGACTTCGCTCACTCGTTTGTTTGCCTCGAACCTCCCAGGTGGCCACAAAGGAGGGTGTGAATTCTTGAAGGGCCCCTAAATTGGATGGAAAGTGTCTTGTAAAGAGCAGGAACATTTGCTTTTAAATCTCGTATCTTATGAACCTGTAAACAGGCAATACATCTGCCGATGTTTTGGGTTTTTACTTTACAACCATTCTTAATTGAACTTGCCATTTTCTTCATTGTAAGCATTGCAGACCCCCAAAACATGTGGTCACTTCATACAGCTGCAGGACTTTAACATTATTAACCACCAGCACCACATGGCGTCAATCTATGTTAAAGTAATCACCCGCGGTTCTTCGTAGATTTTGAACAACATCCCACAAAAAAAAAAAAAAACCTGGAACAAAAACAATAGTCCAACGAAAAACCATTTGGCCCTGGAACGAGCCATTTCCTCTTCCTACAATTACCGAATTTCTATTAATATTCTGGCTGATTTGTTTTCGTGGTTCAATATAAAGATGAAATGTGGTCTTATGCAGGACTTGAGTGATGACGTGTGAGCATCATGACACTATAGCCATGAATTCTTTGTTATAGGGAAGACTGGGGCTAGTTGTCACACAGGGAGATCTCAGTAACAATTAGATTAGGAGTCAAAAGTCAAATTGCGGAAATGTGTGTTTTCTCTAGCTGAGGTTTGTATGTTGGTCTCAAGCTCCTAGTTGAAAACCCTCTTAATTTAGAATAATTTTTGTGAATTATACCATCCAAAGTAATTTTTACTATCATAATT
The DNA here is from genome assembly GCF_019703515.2 of Myxocyprinus asiaticus. Taxonomy (NCBI): domain Eukaryota; kingdom Metazoa; phylum Chordata; class Actinopteri; order Cypriniformes; family Catostomidae; genus Myxocyprinus; species Myxocyprinus asiaticus. The sequence goes on along the minus strand of NC_059388.1, from coordinate 31,635,151 downwards.
TTTTTGTTATAGCTCTTGAGTAAACAAGCAAGCACGATCAAACCTCACTGGCATACATTAAAAGAAGTGTCAACTAGTATATTATGAAGGAACATTTTTACAGATTTAAATGTGTTCTTAGTACAAATTTATTTTTCATGAAAGTCCCATTTTTATCAGGGCTGGTTGTCACGTGTTTTAAATCTCATGTTACCTTGAATGTTACCTTTTCCAGTAATGGTACCTCATAAGTGTTTTACTTTTTATTTTTAAGAAAAGCCAATAATAAGCTGTTAATGCAGGCGTAGATTTGAAGAAAGGTGTAGATTTTGTTTTGGTGGTTGCGATTGAGGTTGACGGATGAACACTTCCCCTTTAATGTGCGTGTGACAAATTACCCCATATAGTGGGCAATAACAGTGAAAATTTTTCAATGTTTTTTTTATTGTAGCCAAGACTTTAAGTTATGTGGCTATGCAGAAATGAACTTAAAAAAATGAACCTACCCTGAGAAAATATTCAAGGGAGTAAAAAAGTGTGACAACTAGCCCCGGTCTCATCTATAATTAAATATCTTCTGACTGTTACACTACAGCTTGTGATGTTTCTGCTACTAATTGAAATCATCTTTTGTTTGTAAGCAGATATGAACATTTTTGGCCGATACCGATTTTAACATAAAACTATTGGCCGATATATTTCGCCACTTACCTTATTTTATCATCAGATCACTGTTTTGCTCAGCAATTATGTTTAAAAAATGTACAAAGAGGTACAAAAGATTTTTATTGTTCTAACAATAAATAATTTCCATTGAACACTGATTGGATCTGTTGAACACATGACAGGTCCAATTTTTTTAAAGAGAATATAAAAAAAATATTGAAAAATAACTAAATACAATAACATGATATATATATATATATATATATGTTATATATAACAGAACATCACAAATTCATATTATGCAAACATATTATGTTGGGCAATTCCACGAAAATGTCAACCACATAATTAAAAATAAAAAGTTAACAAAGGAACAAAACGCCCTTTTAAATTCTATAGTGGTGCAATGGTTAATGGGAAATGCTGTCCAGACCGCTAGAGGGCGCCGCTTGCTTACACAGTGTTGACGTGTGTAAAGTTTTTCCTCATTAATGTGAGAACGAGAATTATTAAATATGAAATATTACATGTTCTTAGGAGTGCCAACCCTTCTATATTCTGTGGCTATCATCATTTCTGGATTGTGCATTTGAATTCAAAGAGTTTTTACAAAGTGTGTTTTCGTTTTTCATATCGGTGTTTTCATGCTTAAAACCGATTTGCCGATGGTTTTAATTTGGTGAATAATTGGTGAATCCCTACCATTTTCACTATGCTAAAATAGTCCCTATAAATTATACCAATGAAGAACAGTCTATCTCTGTTAGAAATAAACTAGGATTTTTTTTAGCAAACTATTTTTTCATTTTTACCATTGAAGGTTAGCTTCAAGCTGACAGATTATTGGTCCAGTGTCGGTCACTTCCATTGTCAATGCAGTGTAAGTTCTGTGAGAGATGACATACATTGTACATTGAGTTCAATGGAAATAAGCATCATTAGCCATGCTCATCAGGCCAGTGCGAACCAGGTCTATCAACTGGTCAGCCTTTTTTGCTTATTTTGGTCTTCACTTGGTGGAAAGAAAGACCTGACTCTGAGAAACTACACCTTTGACATTGACCCCACCTCAATCCCCAGTTAGCCTTCTTTGGCCCAAGGGTAATCGGCAGGCCAGAGGTGCTTCGTCATTGGCCCCGAGGAAGCCCCGAGGAGGCAAGATGAAGCCCAAGAAGGGACAGTGGGAATTCAACTGGCCCTGGCTCGCTCTAGCACGCCCTTATTTGGCCAGATAGTGGATAAGTGGCTGTTGTTCCCATATGCTTCAACAGCAATACCATGAATTGGTTCTGATGTATGGAGGACTCAGACTGTACATAATCAAGTGTGCAAGTCTTTAGGATTTATGACAAACACTCACAGTCATGTAAAAAGCTTAAGTGTGCTCTTTCCGACCATTCTCTAGAGAGAACAACACCTGGACTGAACTCCAAAAGAAATAAATCCAAACAAAATGTGAGAAGCTGATAGAATTAACAGAATTATGATCATTTTGAACTACTGATCTACGGCTAGACAAACACACCCATGTTAGTGTGTTCCTCATTGACTGTAATAATACAGATGGCCATGATTCAAGTACAGGAGAAAAAACATATTAATTTATTAAACAGTTTAGACTGTGAGCATTTCTCTAAACATGGATGAGTTTTGTTGTAATTTATTTATAAAGGACATTGAAGGTTTTGTATGTGTGAACCAAACATCAGAGCAAAGGCAATGATTTGCACTCTTGGTTGGCATTCAAAATCTGCAAGCGATTATAAGACTTTCTTTCATAATTACATGTGTTTTCTGAAAGGTGTAGAACATTTATAAAGTACAGTTACCCTTATTTAATTTGTAGTTTAAACAAATACACATTTTGAAAGGTTTTAATGAAATGTCATTAGTTCTTTTGAGTTGGTGGGTGGCTTGCAGAGCAGAAGTGTGTCGGATTTATGTGGATGGTTTTATTACATTGTGTATGCTGTAGACATGTTGCCGGGTATCTTGACAATTTCCTGTTATCGTCAGCCGTCTTTTTCATTGCCTTTCTGGAGTGAGTGTGGAGAAAGTAATTAAACACCACACACTTGAAATATTCTTGACTTTGTGTTCGTTGTGCCTGTTTAGAGGGGACTGGCAACAGCGTGTAATTAAAGTTGCGTCTGTGCCAATAATGAATTACCAAGACTGACTGAGCACAGTTGAGTCGATAGCGAGTCTTAGTCGCTCGTTGTGTAAAGCTGCTGCAGGTCTATGACACATACAGTGTTTCAGAGATACAGTGGCAAGACAGCGGAAAGAAGCTCTTTGGAATTACCTGCATTTATGTATGCATTTATATTAAAATCTGGTTTGATCTTCATCTTAGTAACAATAATGAACAAACACAATCTGTTTTAACTAATAACACACAAATTATTGTATTGATCTTGTACATATTGAATACATCATTGAAACATTCACAGTGTAGGTTGGAAAAACAAGTATGTGAACCCCTAGGCTTATGACGTCAACATAAGCTAACAAGAGTCAGGAGTTGGCAAACCTGGCATCCAATTAATGAAATTAGATTGGAGGTGTGGGTTAGAGCTACTTTGACTTATAAAAAGCACTCAAACATTTTGAGTTTGCTAATCACAAGAAACATCTGCTGACATGGACAGTGCCTTGCAAAAAAGAGATCTCAGAAGACTTACTATTGTTGCTTTGCATAAAGTTGGAAAGGTTACAAAGTTATCTCGAAGAGCTATCCACAGTTCTGTCCACAGTTAGACAAATTGTCTATAAATGGAGATGATTTAGTACTATAGGTACTCTCACTAGAAGTGGCTGTCCAGTCAAGATGACCCAAAGGACACACCGCAGAATGCTCAATGAGGTAAAAAAGAGCCCTAGAGTGACAGATAAAGACTTGAAGGAATCATTGATACTGGTTGACATCTCTGTTCATGAGTCTACTATACTGAAAACATTAAACAGGTATGGTGTCCATGGCAGGACATCATGAAGGAAGCCACTGCTTTCTAACAAAAACATTGCTGCATGCCTGAAGTTTGCACAAAGACCACTTTGACACTCCACAACGCTACTGGGAAAATGTTTTGTGGACTGATGAAACTAAGGTTGAATTGTTTGGGAAGAACACGCAGCACTACGTATGGCATAAAAAGGGCACCGCATACCAACATGAAAACATCATCCGAATGGTGAAGTACGGTGGAGGGAGCATCATGATTTGGGGCTGCTTTGCTGCTTTGGGGCCTGGACCACTTGCCATCTTCGAGGGATATCAAGATATCCAACAGGATAATGTCAGGGTGGCTGTGTGCCAGCTGAAGCTCAGTAGATGTTGGGTGATGCAGCAGGACAATGACCCTAAACATCGAAGTAAATCCACTACAGGATGGCTTCAAAAAAAGAAAATCCATCTTTTGGAGTGTCCCAGTCAGAGCCCAGACCTTAACCCAATAGAGATGCTGTGGAATGACCTCAGGAGAGACACCAGACATCCTAAGAATATGTCTGAGCTGAAGCAGTTCTGTAAGGAAGAATGGTCCAAAATTCCTTCTGAACGTTGTGCAGGTCTAATCCGCAGATACCGGAAACACTTGGTTGAGGTTGTTGCTGCCAAAGGAGGATCGACCAGTTATTAAATCCAAGCGTTCACTTACTTTATCCACAGCACTGTGAATGTTTAATGGGATGTGTTCAATAAAGACATGAAAGATTATAATTGTTTGTATGTTAGCTTAAGCACATTGTGTTTGTCTATACTTGTAAATACTGGTTAGAATATGAGCAATATGATTGATTGTATCTGCAGCTCCTTTTTGGCTTTGAATGATGTTAAAGTATGTTCAGAATAATTGTAATGATATCACATCTGAGTGGGTTTGATTAAATCATAGGCTGTAGGTTACAGGTGCATGTTTCATACAGAGTCTTGAAAGTTTGGAAAATGCTTGATTTTCACAGTTAGGTTTTCAAGATTTTAAATATGCCTGACATTATAAAAGATCTAAAATTATTTTGAATTTGAAAGATATTATACATTCGTTATGTTTGTGGTGTCTCGTGAGTGCAGGAGTGCACGTGCGCCATTCCGCATCATCTTTTGATGTCGCACGTACACTGAAGTTCTGCACGTCTCCAATGTGGTAGACTGTGCCAAAGAAATTATACCTGCAGATCCTGCTTCCATCAACATGCTGGAGTGCCGTTTCAATGACAGCTGGCTGGAACAGGAGACATAAAATGCGGAGGAGCAGGGCCAGTGCTGGCCAAAATGATTCCCTGCGCAGTTAGAAGGAATGGCTTAGCACTTATCAGCCATTCTGAATGTATAAACTGAGACAAAGATTTTGTTAAAACTTGAATTTACTTTGGAATAATTTACAATCAATATGTAGTATCGCATGTATACTTAAAAGTAGGGCAGAAAGTCAACATATGTGAACAAATTGAGTTGAGTTAGTCAAAATAAAATATGTCCCAGTGCGATTAATTTTTTTATTTCTTTTTATTTTTGTATTTATCCCCTTTTCTCCCTAATTTGGAATGCCCAATTCCCAATGCGCTCTAAGTCCTCGTGGTGGCGTAGTGACTCGCCTCAATCCGGGTGGCGAAGGACGAATCTCAGTTGCCTGCTCATCTGAGACCGTCAATCCGCGCATCTTATCACGTGGCTTGTTGAGCGCATTACCGCGGAGACATAGCGCGTGTGGAGGCTTCACGCTATTCTCCGCGGCATCCACGCACAACTCACCACGCTCCCCACCGAGAGCGAGAACCACATTATAGCGACCTCGAGGAGGTTACCCCATGTGACTCTACCCTCCCTAGCAACCGGGCCAATTTGGTTGCTTAGGATACCTGGCTGGAGTCACTCAGCACGCCCTTGATTCAAACTCGGGGTAACCTCCTCGTGGTCGCTATAATGTGGTTCTCGCTTTCGGTGGGGCGTGTGGTGAGTTGTGCGTGGATGCCGCGGAGAATAGCGTGAAGCCTCCACACGGGCTATGTCTCTGCGGTAACACGCTCAACAAGCCACGTGATAAGATGCACGGATTGACGGTCTCAGACGTGGAGGCAACTGAGATTCATCCTCCGCCACCCGGATTGAGGCGAGTCACTACGCCACCACGAGGACTTAGAGCGCATTGGGAATTGGACGTTCCAAATTGGGGAGAAAAAGGGGAGAAAATTATTTTAGATTTCTTTTCATTTTCCACATGGAAATAAAAACAAAAAAACTACAGTACCCCAGCTTTGTTTTCCCCTATGGCAATTCATGCCCTATAGATAACCGGTGTTGCAGACTGTGTGTCTATGTAGGTCTATTAGTCCAAGACTTTGGATGTAATCATATTAAGGATTTTAATCTTCACTGTCTGTGGGTTTAAAGTAATTCTTAAAACTTCCATTTTTATAGATTGGGCAATGCTTCAAATCACAGAGGATGCTTTTTTATCATTGCATTTTTGTCAAGTAACTTTTAGAATTGGACAATATCTTCGAGGTGCTTGAAAAGGAAGATTATGGTACCATGAAAATGCTTGAATTTCTCTCTTAAAAAGCTGTACGAACCCTGCAGGTGTTTTGAATCTGATTCTGGGAACGAGAGATCGGAGCGTAGGCATGACATTAGATAACTTCTGGACATTTCACATCTGAAAAGAGTGGATCATGGTTTCAGGAACGTTCTGGTTTATGGTGACAACAACTCCCAGAGGACACTTCAACAGGGATGAGGAAGAACTGAGCTTGGTCTCCTCAAGCGTGAGGTGATAAACAATCATCCAAGCTGAAATGTCAAGAGATGTCAGCTATAAAACTCAATTCTGAACAGGTGACAAAAATGTTAACCTCTGCTAGAAGGAAGAAAATGCACAGAGAGCCTCTTTGACTCTTCTTGCTTGGGTAAAATCTGATTGATGTGTTGTTTAGTTCATGGCCATCTTGTAAAGTGTTTGCAAGGAATAGTTCACACAAAATGGACAATTGTGTCATTTACAAACTCCAAACCTGCATGGCTTTTTCATCTGTGAAACACAGAGATTTTTAACTAAATGGGCTCATTTTTCTACACAATAAAGTGCATGGCAACAGGCGCTGTGGACTTCCAAAAATGACAAATGAAAATAAGAATGGGAAGCTGAACACTGTTAAAGTGTGATGAAAGTCAACAGCAGACGAGCAAACCATTCGCGCTTCACGAGCCGCTGACATTGCAACAGTACACTTGCAGTTGTGCAAGTAAACGTGTCCACTTTGTGTTGGTCGCATAGAGCGGATGACAGCCTATTATTTTCTTATCTTCTTTGTTCGTTATTGCAACACATTTTTGAGATGTTCATCAAGCATCCCCACACCTTAAACAACAGGTTTGTTTGGCACTGTTATTAACGTGGAATAACCGTCAAAAGGGTTGCTGACTGTGGCGGAGGATTATTTGCATGGAGCGAGTCATAAACTATCACCACAGTGGTTGTAAGTGTACTGTAAGTTGCCTTAAATAGAAGCATGGCCCATGTAATTTGTTATGCTATCAGGCCACCCATTCACCAATCAGAGTTTCAGCGTTCACATTACTGAAAAATGAAAGCTATATATTACATGCATGAAACAGTTGCGATGACAAGCGTCTAGGACAGGAGCGAGTGAATGCAGATGGACTCAATGCCTATTTAGGGGTTCATTGTTAAATAGTTTCCATCGAAAGTAGAATGTCCGATCTCAGCCACAGGGCTCCCAAAAACCACAAGCCCAAACACACTTAGCTCCGGGCCGGGCCACAAAGGCCTGCTGTTCACCTCCCCTCTGACCAACACACACCCGGCATGTTTAGAAAACAGCAGCGCTGTCCAAAACACACAACCAGTTTCACCACTGAAATAAATCTCAATTTCCTTCAGTCCTTCTCTTCATTTTGCAGTTATGTAATGAATTAGCAACTGGCTTGACTGCTGAAACCACCCACCATCTCACTTAGTGTCCAGCTAGTGAGTCTTTGCAAACGATACTGGACGACTGGATGAAGATAATGCTGTCCAATCACATCTCTGTTGGTCTTCTGCACCAGGGGGTTTGCAAACTTTTTGATGCCAAGGACCTCAACTGTGAAGATCCCCTTGCGAGGGACTTTCTTACTAACATATGAAGGCAGCTACTGTATATATTTTTATGGAAAACACTCAGAGACCAGGTGTTGCAAAACGTTTGCAACGTTTGTTTACAGCAATTAAACTATACCTATTTTTTTCAAATAAAATGGTAAAAAAACTACACATAACAGTAGCTGACACTCTGAACTGTATCACAACAACAGATTTTTATACTGAATGTCACAGCTTGCTAAATTCACACAGTAGTCACCCCAAAACAAAATATGCATAAAAATCAAGATTTTTATAATCTCTGGCTTTCTAAAAACATGATAAGAAAATATATCATTAATCTCTATGATTGGGTCTCTGAGGGATAAAGACCCATTTATTTTGTAAGAGAAATATACAAAGTGTGGTATTATAAAGACAGCATGTTTCCAAAATTATCCAAAATGAATATGTGACGAGGAGGAGGGCGGGGCCGGGCCGTGACTACACACGCCCGGCCCCCAATCGGGCTAATCAGCCGAGGAGAGAGATAAGTTCAGTGGGATGTGGCAGTTCGACAGAGAGAGAGCTTAATGCAGCTGCCGTGTGTGCGTTTGTGTTGTGTGTCTTTTTGTTTTATTAAATATTATTTTGAATGTTCATCCGGTTCCCGCCGCCTCCTTTCCCTTTTTAACCTTGTTACATTGGTGCCGAAACCCAGGAAGGAGGAGGGATGCACTGTCATGGAGTCCTCGCCACTGCCATCCGCCCAAAGCAGCAGCCGCGGCCGTCCGCCGGGGGACGGAGGAGTTGCTGCTGGAAGCCTGGACGCGGAGGAACGGCCGCCGTCCGTGAGGGGAGGAGGAGCTCGCTGCTGGCCGCCAAAACACAGAGGGGCATTCCAGCCACCAGGGGTCGGAGGATGGCTCCGGTCCGCCCGGGGAGGAGTGGCTGTTGTCCACCAGAGGGTGTGATCGAGGACCGGGCGATGGCGTGTCTGGGAACCGGCGAGCACGTTTTTTTTCTCTCTCTCCTCTCTCTCTCACTGTCGCTCCGCCTTGCCCTTTCCCTCTTCTCTTTTTTGTTTTGTTTTTCCCTCCCCTTGTCCCCCTCCCCAGCTCTAGAGAGGAGGCGATAAGCCTGCCGGCAGGCGGGGCCGGAAGGGCACCAAAAGGGGGAGGGAAATCGCATCTGACAATTATCAGTATCATCAAACAATCGGTATCGGCAGATATTGTTCTGAATAATCGGATATCGTATCGGCTAAACATCGGTATTGGCAAAGAAAAGAAATTATCTGCACTACTGGACATTGGTCGATTGTTTAAATACAGATGATAATCAGGGCTGATAATTTACTGTCATTTAAAATAGGGCGGGAAAACATGGACAATTATCGGTGTCTCCAAACTCGGTATTGGCAGATGTTGTTCAAAATAATCGAATATCGTTTTTGGTACACTAATTTTGTAAAGTTGCATCAATAGTTAACGCAGTAACTTTAAGAGCCCTACAAAAGAAATTCCGGAAAATAATTTTTCTCACATTTTTTCTGGCCCCCCCCATAGGCCCACTGGAGGTCCCCGGACCCCAGTTTGAAAACCCCTGCTCTTCAGAACAAGAACTTGTCTTGGCACCAATGAGGGAACTGCCCTCCGCTTAGATGCCCGTTATTCCTCAGCCCAGAGCAGCCATCTCAGATTTAATGGAGCTGTCAGGAGAAGCTAAGGTGTGTTGCCAGTCATTTTCCAAATAATTACCCTCTCTAACAGAGGCCTGATTGTGTTGGGCCATGTGCTCCAAACACAGAACACACAGCAGAGAGTCAAGCGCTGGCAGGAGCCAGGACGTCTGGGTGGGGGGTCATCTGTGATTCACAGTGGCTGTGTGAGCCACGTCAAAGTCAGTCGGGATGGAAAAATTAGCATAGGAATTATCAGTATGGCACATACCTGTAGACAGGGGCATAGTTTCCAGGTGGGAAACAAGCAAGTACAGCCCCCAATATTTATACCATGATCAATGGAAACATTTAAATGCTTCATGCTGCAACCCCCCCAATGTTCAAGCCAAATCTGCACCCTTGCCTGTTGACATCCTGAAATATTGGAAGACCCCTGTTGGCACAAAGTCATTTAGTCATCGGCTTTGAAGATGTATGATGCACCATATACTGGAAGTGTGTCAATGCTGAGTAACCTGGCTGGGGGAGTGAAAGGCCCTCGGGCGCAGACAATAACATCACCACATCGGCTATGTTGTACACAACTCAGGGTCAAACATCGGAATGAAACTTAAAGAAACCTAGAGTCAGCCTCCGACTACACGCCCACGGTCTGTTCACTGAACATCTGATGCATATTGCAATAAGAGTGACAGTAGCTAAGAATCAGCTGTTCCAATCTTGAAGTTCATGGAATCAAGACTTTGATTCTCAGAGTTTTGTTTGTTTGATTGATTAAATATGCACAAGCAGAACTGTAAATTCCACTTTGCTTTTACAGTATGTCTGTACAATAAGCTGTACTTATCACTAGGGATGCAACAATATGACATTTTGGCTGATACCAATAACGATTTTAACAACTAAAAGGCCGATACCGATATTTTGCAACAACTCGCCTTATATTGTCATATACAGTATATAATGATAACATGACGATTGATGTGAGGAATTACAAACTTTATATAATGCATTACATTTACGTAATTCATTTATAAATAAACAATAATTTGTCGATAAATATTGGTGGCCGATTCATCGATGCATCCCTGCTCATTCATTTTGGATGGACAGAGTTGTTATACATATATATGTATACAGTATATATATTGGGGCTGTCAATCGATTACAATTTTTAATCGAATTAATTACATGGTATGCCGATTAATCAGATTAATTGAATATTTAAATATTTGCTGAGAAAGCCCTCAAATAAGAATAATTTTATATATAAATATGAAAAAATTATAAATAGTTATATTTAAATAATTACAAATAATATATATATACAGTTGTGCTCAAAAGTTTGCATACCCTTGGAGAATTGGTAATATTTGTACCATTTTTAAAGAAAACATTAGTGAGCAGGCAAAACAAATTTTTTTTATTTCTTATGGGATTCATATTCAACTGTAGTTTATAACAGAATGGCACAATCATAAAACAAAACATGGCAACAAAGAAAAAAATTAAATGACCCCTGTTCAAAAGTCTGCATACCCTTAGTTCTTAATACTGTGTATTGCCCCCTTTAGCATCAATGACAGCGTGCAGTCTTTTGTAATAGTTGTCTATGAGGCCCCAAATTCTTGCAGGTGGTATAGCTGCCCATTCGTCTTGGCAAAATGCCTCCAGGTCATGCAAAGTCTTTGGTCGTCTTGCATGAACCGCACGTTTGAGATCTCCCCAGAGTGGCTCGATGATATTAAGGTCAGGAGACTGTGATGGCCACTCCAGAACCTTCACCTTTTTCTGCTGAAACCACTGGAGGGTCAACTTGGCCTTGTGCTTAGGGTCATTGTCGTGCTGGAATGTCCAAGAGCGTCCCATGCGCAGCTTTAGTGCAGAAGAATGCAAATTGTCTGCCAGTATTTTCTGATAACATGCTGCATTCATCTTGCCATCAATTTTCACAAGATTCCCCGTGCCTTTAGAGCTCACACACCCCCAAAACATCAGTGAGCCACCACCATGCTTCACAGTGGGGATGGTATTCTTTTCACTATAGGCCTTGTTGACCCCTCTCCAAACATAGCGCTTATGGTTGTGACCATAAAGCTCTATTTTGGTCTCGTCACTCCAAATTACAGTGTGCCAAAAGCTGTGAGGTGTGTCAAGGTGTTGTCAGGCATATTGTAACCGGGCTTTTTTGTGGCATTGGTGCAGTAAAGGCTTCTTTCGGGCAACTCGACCATGCAGCTCATTTTTGTTCAAGTATCGTCGTATTGTGCTCCTTGAAACAACCACACCGTCTTTTTCCAGAGCAGCCTGTATTTCTCCTGAGGTTACCTGTGGGTTTTTCTTCTGGCAGTTGTGGCTGAAATCTTTCTTGGTCTACCTGACCTTGGCTTGGTATCAAGAGATCCCTGAATTTTCCACTTCTTAATAAGTGATTGAACAGTACTGACTGGCATTTTCAAGGCTTTGGATATCTTTCCATCTTTATAAAGTTCCATTACCTTGTTACGCAGGTCTTTTGACAGTTCTTTTCTGCTCCCCATGGCTCAGTATCTAGCCTGCTCAGTGCATCCACGTGAGAGCTAACAAACTCATTGACTATTTATACACAGACACTAACTGCAATTTAAAAAGCCACAGGTGTGGGAAATTAACCTTTAATTGCCATTTAAACCTGTGTGTGTCACCTTGTGTGTCTGTAACAAGGCCAAACATTCAAGGGTGTGTAAACTTTTGATCAGGGCCATTTGGGTGATTTCTGTTATCAATATGATTTAAAAAGGAGCCAAAAAACTATGTGATAATAAATGGCTTCATATGATCACTATCCTTAAATAAAACACAGTTTTTTTGCATGATCAGTCATATTTTTAAAATCAATGCCAAAATGTCACAATTTCTGCCAGGGTATGCAAACTTTTGAGCACAACTGTATATATAAAATAAAAAATAATAATTCAGATCATTATATTGTTTATTTCTATATTACTGAACATAAGCCAATCATTGGCCTACAGTTCACAGCAATTCATTATGCAAATGAATTCGTCAATCAGTCCGAGATCTATAATAAGGGTAGGCATCAATGTACACCTGCGTCAGACATCCTATTGTGGTTGCGTCACGTCATAAACACCGATTTTAGGTGGCTGTGTCAAGTTAAACCTAGTTTGGAAACTTAGAAAAACACATCTTGAGATCCCTGCATTCTGATTTGTGCCCCATCAAGCTGTTTGAATGCAAGAACGCATCCGTCCTCATCCTGTGCTGTCTGCTGTCAGCGAGTGTGGTTTGTTCTCTGTATAAGCTGCGCATTGCCTATACAGCTGGAGTTTTGTTTACTGCCCCCTGGAGAAAACAGGTGGTACTACAGGCTTGAATTGCTCTGATGGTAGAATTATTCCTTAGTACAGTCTGGGTACAGTTGTGTTAATTTTTTAACACGTTATTTTTTATAGAATTAATCGCACTCATTTAACGTTAAATCGACAGCCCTAATGTATATGTATATATATATATATATATATATATATATTAGGGCTGTGAATCAATAAAAAACATTTAGCTGATGAATTGCACAGTTTTCTGTGTTAATCAGGGTACATGGTACTTTAAAACCAACATTAAAAATATATTAAATATTATTTGTAATATATATATATATATATATATATATATATATATATATATATATATATATATATATATATATATATATCATATTATACATATATATATATATATATCATATTATACATATAATAAATATATTTACTTTATATTTTGTCTCAAAGAACTCATCATTTATTTTAATTATTTAAATATGTACAAATTAGAATGTTCAGTTTTTTTGTGGATAGAGTTAATTAGACACACTTGTTCAGATGACAGCGAGTGAGTGTTGTGAGTGAGTTGATCAATGCATAGAGATACAGTACAGCAGCTTGCCTGTATCTCTCTCACACCTGGCTCACTGCTTGCGGATGAAGTCTCGATTCTCTGTACAGTAAGCGTGCACTGCTCCGCTCAATCAGTTTCTGTGCTAGAATGTGCAGTCAAGTCGAGCGTGTAATGCCTGGAGATTTATGCCAATTTTAGCCACAGGAAGTGGGAAATTTTAGGAAAAAACCCCCAGATACTTCATTAATTACATTAATTAACGCAATAAACAGTAAACTATTAATCGCAGAAATTAATGCGTTCAATTTCCCTGCCCTAATATACATATACAGTATATTTATATACTGTTCTGTGAAAAAGTATTTGCCCCCATCCTGATTTCTTCTGTTTTTGTGTATATCTCACACTAAATTGTTTCAAAAATTCAAACAAGATCTAAAAAAAACAAAGGCAATCTGAGTAAACACAAAATACAGTTTTTAAATGATAATGTTATTTATTGAAGCAAAAAAGTTATCCAAAACCAACTGGGCCTGTGTGAAAAAGTATTTGCCCCCCTTAGTTACTAAATCCCCAAATCTATGAAGCTGCATTCATAATGGGGTTCAGCTGGACTAGACACACCCAGACCTGATTACTGTCAGCCCTGTTCTATCAAATCAACACCTAAATTGAACTTTTTCAGCAGCATGAAGTTGGCTAAAAGGTCTCACCCAGTAGCACACTATGCCACACAAGGTGGAAAGAAATTCCAGAAATGATGAGGAAAAAGATGATTGAAATGCATCAGTCTGGGAAGGGTTACAAATCTATTTCAAAGGCTCTGGGACTCCAAAGAACTAGAGTGAGAGACATTATCTCCAAATGGAGAAAACTTGGCACAGTAGTGAACCTTCCCAGAAGTGGCTGACCTTCCAAAATTCCTCCAAGAGCACAGCGACGACTCTTCCAGGAAGTCTTAAAAAAGCCAAGGACAACATCCAAGGAACTGCAGGTGTCTCTCGCATCAATAAAGGTCACTGTTCATGACTCCACTATCAGAAAGACACTGGACAAAAATGCCATCCATGGAAGAGAGGCGAAGCAAAAACCACCGCTAACCCAGAAGAACATTAAGGCTC